>NC_142802.1:49772380-49878442 GCF_049724085.1 Artemia sp. Qi Xiang Cuo
AAAAAAAAATCCCCTTTTTCCAATTTTGTTAGATAAATGCTTAAGAGGCCAAGTTTTACTCTCCTCGTGTTTAAGTACAAAAAGTTTATTGCTCATTAATGCGTGATGCATATAATGGGTTAAAGACTAGTAATCCAAACTTTTAAAATCGGAATTTTGATGTTAATAATTGTATCAAAATAATGTGTTTATAATCCTGATTTTAAATATATAAATTTTATTAAGTTTAGTATTACTCATCAAAGGCTACGAGCCTGAGAAAAATTTACCCGATTTTTTTTAAAGAGGGGGGAAACACCCCCTACAAGTGAATGAATTTTTAATGAAAATCACACCATCCGATTCAGCAAATCAGAAAACTCTATTACATAGGTTTCAAGCCCATATCTGTAAAAATCTGCAACTTTGTATTTTTTGCCAGAAGAAAAATATAGGAATATAGAAGTTAGTTACGTAAGTTGATTTGTAAAGACATCCATTTAGCAAAATAAAATTAAAATTTTTATTCTAATTAATGCTAAATTCGCTAAAAAAACGATCAGAAATTAAATAAAAAAAAACAAGTTTTTTAAACTGAAAGTAAGGAGCGATATTAAAACGAAAATAAATTATTCCCTATCTGACACGAGGTTTCCCCTCCTCAGCGCCTCTCTCTTTACGGTAAAGTTTGACCCTGTCACACAACTTTATTTTTTTAAAACAATAAAAAAACTTTAGCGTAAAGAGCGAATCCTTATGATGATGATTTCAAATATATCAGTTTCATCTAGTTTAGTTATACCGGTCAAAAGTTATTCGCCGGAGAGCAATTCGCATTATTTTCGATAAAAGGGGGAAGCACCTTCTAAAAACTCACATAACTGTAATGAAAATCACCCCATCAGCGAACCCTACTCTAGACGTCCTTAGTTCCCTCATGCAAAACTGTGGTCTTTCTTATTTTTTGCCAGAAGAAAGATAACGGCTGCAAGTTTAGGCAAACATGTTATTGTGGGGTTGTTTTTTGTTTTTGTTTTTTTCCATAGGGTGATCGTATCGACCCAGTAGTCCTAGAATATCCCGGGAGGGCTCATTCGAACGGAAATTAAAAGTTCTAATGTCCTTTTTAAGTAACCAAAAAAAAATGGAGAGCAAATAGGCCCCCTCCCACATTATCTTTTTCCCAAAGTCATCCACAGTGATATCGGAGCTAGACAAACCCCGGTAGTAGCAAGAGCCTCTACAATTTAACCCCCAAAACTCCCACACTCTTTTTAATACGCTAGTTCTTCATTCAAGCCAGAAAAAAACAGCATTTTTGGAAAAAGCTTGTTTCTAAATGATAAAGAACTGTTTTTCAAAACAATTAAAACTTGTAAACATACCTCTGGAGGAGAGATTTTATTTAAATAATAGAAAAAAGCGTGCTTTGCCGTTTCTATCTAATATACTCGTCATCTTCTTAAGATTTGTATTGTTGGAGGGGAGGGGGGCTAACTCCCTCTGAAATTTGAATTTACTAGTAAAACGTTTTTCTTTATTTTTTTTGGGGAAATAAAAGAATGAAAAGTGTACTCACATTTAAAATTGACAAATCCATTGTTTTCAAAGTTAAAAATATATAGTGTACTATAAACAATGTCTTAAAACATAATGAAAATTGGGATGCAGTGTACGGACATTATATCGGGTTTTTTAATTGAGTACATTATAGCTAGCCAAGTTTTTTAAAAAAACGACCAATCAAGTTATCATATGGACTAACCTCCAAGCTTTCTTTAACTGTTTTACACACAAAAATGGGTGTCATAATAGAAAACCTGTCTGCCAACCCATGTAGAGTTCATAGTAATAGGTCACTGGCCCGTGGTAAGGCATATTACGCAATCACGTTCAGTAGTGCCTATTGCCTTACTACTGTCAAACAATAGTCTGGAATCTTGGATTCTGGAAATCCTGCTACTGAAGCGTGGCTTTAAATTTATCAATGGTCTTCAAGTCATAAAATTCAGATATATTGAAAAATTAAAAAACAATTAACGAAGAAAAACAGCTACGACTCATATTCACGAAGCAGTTCAGGCAATGGAGGGCTTAGAATCTGAGGTGTGTTTGAAACTGACGGCTTTTGAAATTTGTCCCCCAGTTTCTGTTTTTTAGGTTTGAAATCTAAACCCTTCTATTTTGCATTTTTAAGAGGAAATTTGCCCCTTTTAAAACACTAATTGGGCTGGTCTTTAAATAACTGATAAATTTAAAATTTTAAAGCAATTAATCTAGGATTTTTTTTTAAACTGATTTTTTCTGGAATCTCTCTCGTTCGTATTCAAGGGAATCAAAAACCAATACAATCTATGTCACTTCAAAACGGAAATGACGTAATCGGCTACCGGTTTAGTTGTATAAATATGTAACTTAAAAAGTGCACCTCAAATTAAACTAGGGCTGCCAAGAAAAAGAAAACTTATATAACACACAATAATTGGTTTAAAAAAAATAACATTGTGCCAATAGTTTTCAGGTCAGGCAAATCACACAAATTGAAAAGTAAGAAGAAAAATATGTAGTCACAATTAAAAAAAAGTCACACTAAAAAGGCTGTAGTCGTCCTCGGCCTCATCCAAGTTTAAATAATCCACAAGCGTCAAATTCTGACTGAAGGGATCTACTTGTTTCCATTTCTTGATAGCCCGAGTCAAATCGCTGGGGATCACCCGGCCATGTACTCCATTTGACGACCTGAGAAGTTGCTTCGTTTTCATCAGGGAAGAAACACCAAGACATTTAGCCAATTCCAGTTTTTAGTTTCCTGACCGACAAAATCAAGAACTGTCTATCTGCTCCAGCACTTGAATAGGGCAAGCTGCAGAGAGTCAGGAAGAATTTGAGCAATTATGGAAACAGTTCGTTTCCAGAAGCGTCTTTAAAGAGGGACAAGGCTAACTAACAAACGTAGCAGCTGTTATGAGAGTCTAGGAAATTTTTCTGCAAACAAATTAAGCCGGCGTACCAGTCCTGATTTTAAATAGTTTGCCTTTCAAAGCGAGTATCAAGAAGAAGCCGAGAGAAAAGTAGAAATTTTTAAGCGCTATGGTTGACGTGAAATCGCATAAAGGAGAGCAATAGTAGCCATAATACCTAACGTTATCTATATCAGATTTTGTAAAGAATGGGCCCTAACTTTTTCCCCTAAATTCATGGAAAATAAAAAAGTTTTGTTTACTACAAATCATGCCTTGTTACTAGATTTCGGGAAATTTACTAGATCTTCTAAATTTACTAGATTGTTTGTTTTTTACTAGATCTAGTAAAATCCTACTGATGGTGGTAACCCTGAATTGGTCATCGGGGCCCTTTCAAATTGATTTATTTATTGATAAACTTACATGTTTGAAATATTTTTGTTTCCGTGTATTTTGCTTGGTTAATTAAAAATCTAGTTTTGTTTCCATTTTTGGAGCAAATTTAACAATGTCACAATATAACTTGTTATTATTACCATTCAAAAATTTCTTTTCGTAGTATTATCATTGACAAAGGGTAGTATATTTGATATTATATTATATTTCAGTGGTTTATATATTATATTACGTGGTATTATTTTTCGGTATACTATGCTAATTTGTATGCTCTGCCCAATCATAACATATTAAAAATATCTAGGAGCAGCTAAGGGCATTAAATTGAAACTGACAGTGTATTTTGAGGAGGATGGTTAGGACGGTGTTAGGACAATGGTTAGGATGCTAATACATAGCACAACGAAATAAAGTTTTGAAAGTGTCGAGTGTTATTATGAGTTTTTTTTAGCCCTAAAAAGGGCTATTGTGCAATTTAGTATAAGAGCATGTATAGGCAAAAAATTACCACCTTGATTTATTCACAATTTTAACAAAAAATAGTTTTTCAATTGAGGAGCACAAAATTTTGATCCTTTCTTCAGTCAAAAAGAAATCTCGCAACAAAAGATGATTTTTTTTTCTCCTTATATCCAAACTTAAAGGCAAAAAAAACATCTTAAAAAAACGAACATATCAAACACAAACCAACGAGAATTTAAACACTAGTTCAACAAATAAATAATTTGATATCGAAAAAATCAACTTAGAGGTCTGAATGTAGAGTAGTTGGATTCTCCCATCGCCGGAGATTTGTACTTGGAGGTTTAAAAGGGTTTCATTGTAACTGAACCCCCGTGTAACTGAACCCCAAGCAACTGAACCCCTGTTACTGAACCCCCCTGTAACTGAACACCAATGTAACTGGACCCCTGTGCAACTGAACCCCCGTATTCCCGAACCCCCGTGCAACTGAACCCCCGTGCAACTGAACCCTATTTAACTAAACCCCCGTTTAACTGAACCCCCATGTAACTGAACTCCCCTGCAACTGAACCCCCGTATAACCGAACCCCCGTGCAATTGAACCCTCTTTTAACTGAACCCCCGTGCAACTGGCCCCTTCTGCTACTGAACCCCCTTTAACTGAACCCTCGTGCAACTCAACCCCATCTAACTACACCCCTGTGTAACTGAACCCCCATGTAACTGTAACTGTGTGTAACCATGTAACCATGTAACTGTGTGTTAACAGAACACAACTGATTAGCGAAAAGTGATGAAAGAGATGGGTAATACCGGACTCTTAGCTACCATTCTTGGGAGACATCTGACAGTTTATAAGTCACCATGGAATTCCTGTGTTATTTTAAAGTCAATTTTCTGTGAATAGGCAGCGTGGTGGCAGAGTGCACCTGGCGACGATAAATCACATCAGTCCAGTTTTTGTCAGGAAAAAATTACTCAGTGATAATTTATTGCACCCGCTAGCATTATGCGCTTCTAGGTCCGGGCCTAGGGACCTAGTGGTAAATCCAGGCCTGAGCGTGCACATATTTCCTTTTGGTGAATTGACTTTCCCTTTAAGCACTCTCTGAAAGTTCCAACTTAATACACAAATCCCTTTTTGAGATATGCCATTTTGAAACTCTGCATGAACATAGTGTCTTTTGATTTTGTTCAAGCTCCACCTCAAATACCTCGTTCTGTCAAATTTTCAACTTGATATGCGTAGCCTTGATGGTCCTGGTTTATTAGTAGCAGAGGTCCTAGTAGTAGCAGTAGAAGTAATAATAGTGCTGAATTAGTAGTAGTAGTAGCAGTATTAATAGCAGTAGTAGCAGGTAGATGCCCCAGAAGTTTCATTTTGATACGCTAAGCTGTTACAAACAAAAATTGCTGATACACCTGTATCAGCAATCTGTATGTTATTGCAAGTTACCAATTGTTAAAATTTAAGGTTTTTATAAAAGGGATGATCGTAAAAACTTTGAAGGAGGCTCATTCGATTGACAATTGAAAGTTCAAGTTCAATTTCGAAGAATCAAAGGTAATCACAGGAAAATCAGCCTTACCCTCTTAACTGACACCCCCCCCCCCCCAAATACATCCGATCAAAATAAAAATAAATATTTTGTTCAAAATAGTCTGAAGATCAAATAATCATGCCTTTGGGGTTACCAACCCCACCAGCAGTATCTAGGGCAAGGGCTGTAAGTTAAGCTAGTTGCTCATTGCTAACACATAAGGTTTTTGTAGAAAAAAAATTGTATGAACTTTTTTTTGGGGGGGAGGGCTCATTCGATTTGAAATCAAAATTTCCAGTGCACTTTTTCAGAGTTAAAAATGATCGGAGGGCTTCCAACCCACCCTATTTTTCCCCCAAATACACCCGATCTAAATTTTGGGACGGCCATTTTATTTAAAACAGTTTAAAGGTTAAATAACTACACCATATATAAAGAACTATGGTTCATAACCCTACTGTGTTTTACCCAATGTAAGTACGGTGGTTGAGTTGCTCGAGGGTTCAGTAGCACGAAGGTTAAGTTGTACGGGGGTTCAGTTACACGGGGGTTCAGTTGCACGGGGGTTCGGTTATACGGGGGTTCAGTTGCACGGGGGTTTAGTTAAATAGGGGTTGAGATGCATGGGGGTTCAGTTACACGGGGGTTTAGTCAAATGGGGTTGAGTTGCACGGGGGTTGAGTTGCACGAGGGTTCAGTTAAAGGGGGTTCAGTTGCATGAGGGTTCAGTGGCACGAGGGTTCAGTGGCACGGGGGTTCTGTTGCACGGATGTTCAGTTGCACGGGAGTTCAGTTGCACGGGGGTTCGGTTATACGGGGGTTCAGTTGCACGGTGGTTCGGTTATACGGGGGTTCAGTTACAGGGGTTCAGTTGCTTGGGGTTCAGTTACACGGGGGTTCAGTTACACGCACACCGTTTAGGTTCCATTGTAACTGAACCCCTGTGTAACTGAACCCCAAGGAACTGAACCCCTGTAACTGAACCCCCATGTAAATGGACCCCCGTGCAACTGAACCCCCGTAAAACCGAACCCCCATGCAACTGAACCCCCGTATAACCGAACCCCCGTGCAACTGAACCCCCGTGCAACTGAGCACCCTTTAACTGAACCCTCGTGCAACTCAACCCCCTTGCAACTCAACCCAATTTAACTAAACCCCCGTGTAACTAAACCCCCATGTAACCGAACCCCTATGCAACTAAACCCCCGTTCAACTGAAAGGGTATTAAATTGAAAATTACAGTGTATTTTGAGGAGGCTGGTTCTAGGACAGTTCTAGGACAGTTCTAGGATAATGGTTAGGATGCTAATACATAGCACAACAAAATAAAGTTTTGCAAATGTCGAGTGTTATTATGAGTTTATTTAGCCCTAAAAAGGGCTAACGGGCAATTTAGTATTAAGAACATATATAGGCAAAAAAATACCACCTCGATTTACACACAAATTTAACAAAAAATAATATTTCAATTAAGGAATACAAAATTTTGATCCTTTCTTCAGCCAAACGAAAACTCGGAACAAAAGATGTTTCTTTTGTCTCTTTATATCCAAACTTAAAGGCAAAAAAAACATCTTTAAAAAAACGAACATCTCGAACACAAACCTACAAGAATTTAAACACTAGCTTAACAAAAAAATAATTTTGATATCGAAAAAATCAACTTAGAGGTCTGAATGTAGAGTAGTTGAATTCTCCCATCGCCGAAGATTTGTACTTGGAGGTTTAAAAGAAGTGCCATCTTTATTTATTTATTTAATAAATACTTGCTATGAAGGGGACGCCGGACTTCCCAGCATTATTTAAAAAAAGATCAGAAATTAAATATAAAAAAACAAGTTTTTCAACTGCAACAGCAGCAACATCAAAACTTTAAACGAACAGAAAATATTACATATATGGTTGGGTTCATCCCCTAGTCAATACCTCAGTAGAAAGGGGTCAGAAGGCGCGAGACGACACCACTGCTGCCATCTACAATTTAGTTTAATGCTGACAGCACACCAAATATGGGCATAGAATCCCTAGGGAGAACACGGGGTTAATCGGTCAATGACCTCTTTTTTCCAAGGTTGATTTATTTGTTATTTCCAAGGAGAATTGTCTCCGGAACGAAGTTTATTAATATCTTTGAAGTTCGACCAGGAGAATTGTTTCCGGAATTATTGATTCACGAAAGGGGAATTAATTTATTGTTTCCAAGGAGAATTGTCTCCGGGACGAAGTTTATTAATATCTCTGGAGTTCGACCAGGAGAATTGTTTCCGGACGAATGTTTTGATATTAGAGATGAAGAGATTAACGTTGGAAAGGGTTTCTTAGTAATTTCAAATGTGACAGCGCAGGGATGCAAAAAAAAGGAACACGCTGAAATTACGTTTAGGGATTATTTGGGCGAAACCATTTTAGACATTTGAGGGAATTATTTCGGCGAAACAGTTAGAGACATTTTAAAAGATGATTTTAGAAGATGTTTTAGAAGAGGATTTGAGGGTGAAACTCTGTGGTCGTTATAATACACAAGTTCAATTTGAACAGTGTCGTGAGGTCCCCTACCCAACCCCAAAGGGCCCCGATCCCAATACTCCAACCCCAAAGGGCCCCGAACCCCCTACCCTAACCCCAAAGGGCTCCGATCCCCCTACCCCAACCCCAAAGGGCTCCGATCCCCCTACCTCAACCCCTAAGGGCTCCGGACCCCCTAAAACAACCCCAAAGGGCTCCGATCCCCCTACCCAAACCCCAAAGGAAGCACCCCGTCCCCAAAGGTCCCCCGGGCTCCCAAAGGGCCCCCGACGCCCCAAAGGCCCAGGAGCCCCCCATTTTTAATACTTTTTTAAGGCTTTATTACATCTTTTCAGAACAAGTTATTTTCTTAATGTCCATCCTAAACCCATTTTACAAGTTGAAGTATCCATCCTTTTCATCCAACAACTTTACTATACTGCTTTTCGAATACCCCAACATCAAGCAATACTTTTCAAAAGACATTTCAGAACAAGTTCTTTTCTTAATGTCCCTCCTAAACCCATTTTACAAATTGAAGTACTCATCCTTTTCACCTCCAACTTTACTTTACAGCTTTCTTGAATGCTCCAACACCAAGCAATACTTTTCAAAGGGCATTTGAAGTAGCCATCCTTTTTCACCCACAACTTTACTATGCTGCTTTTTTGAATGCTCCAACACCAAGCAATACTTTTCAAAGGGCATTTTAGAACCAGTTCTTTTCATAATGTCCATCCCAAACCCAAATTGAAGTACCCATCCTTTACACCCACAACTTCACTTTACAGCTTTTTGAATGCTCCAACACCAAGCAATACTTTTCAAAGGGAATTTGAAGTAGCCATCCTTTTAACACATAACTTTACTATACTGCTTTTTTGAATGCTCCAACACCAAGCAATACTTTTCAAAGGGCATATCAGAACAAGTTCTTTTCATAATGTCCCTTTTAAACCCATTTTACAAATTGAAGTACACATCCTTTACACCCACAACTTTACTTTACAGCTTTTTGAATGATCCAACACCAAGCAATACTTTTCAAAGGGTATTTGAAGTAGCCATCCTTTTCACCCACAACTTTACTATACTGCTTTTTTGAATGCTCCAACACCAAGCAATACTTTTCAAAGGGCGTTTCAGAACCAGTTCTTTTCTTAATGTCCCTCCTAAACCCATTTTACAAATTGAAGTACCCATCCTTTACACCCACAACTTTACTTTACAGCTTTTTGAATGATCCAACACCAAGCAATACTTTTCAAAGGGCATTTGAAGTACGAGGGTTGCGAGTTATATTTCTGGCCTAGGCAACACTAAGTGTTGCCAGGTGCAATCTGACATTTCCATTGGAAAGTTTGAACTTTTGTAGCATAAATGTACTCAGAACTTTTTGACTAACGACAATTGTTTTTCCTTTTACAGGGTCTTGAAAAAATCAATGTGGCAAAAAAATGGAATTAACTCGTGAACATTTTCGTGCGATCATTTTTCACAACTTTCGACGTGGATTATCACGACAAGAGTGCATCGATGAACTTAAATCTTTGTATGGCGACGAAGCACCATCCTACAGCACTGTGAAAAACCTGGTACAACGAATTCAATCGTGGCCGACGCTCGCTCAAAGACGAATTCCGTGAAGGTCATCCCAAAACAGCCGTTGTGCCTGAAAACATTGATGCCGTACGTGAACTGATAATGCAAGACCGTCATGTGACATACCGTGAGATAGAGGCATGCCTAGGCATTTCTCCCACCAGCATACATTCGATATTGCATGAACACCTGGCCGTAAAAAAAATTTGTTCTCGTTGGATCCCGCACAATTTGACAATCGCTCAAAAGAAGGCTCGTGTGGATTGGTGTAAAGAAATGCTCAAAAAATACGATCGCGGTGCTTCAAAAGACGTTTATAAGATCGTCACAGGTGACGAATCTTGGATCTATGCGTATGAGCCCTAAAAAAAACAGCAATCGACCGTGTGGGTCTTCCAAGATGAGCCAAATCCAACGAAAGTTGTTCGTGGAAGAAGCACTTCGAAGCAAATGGTCGCCTGTTTCTTCGGCAAAACTGGTCATGTGGCGACTGTTCCACTTGAGCAACGTAAGACGGTCAATTCTGAGTGGTACACCACCATTTGTTTGTCTGAAGTCTTCGGAGAAATTCGAAAAACGAACAAGAGAAGACGCATCATTCTGCACCATGACAATGCGAGCTCTCACACATCGGCTCAAACCAGCGCCTTTTTGACCGACCAAAACGTCGAATTGATGCTCAAAGGCATTTCAGAACCAGTTCTTTTCTTAATGTCCCTCCTAAACCCATTTTACAAATTGAAGTACCCATCCTTTACACCCACAACTTTACTTTACAGCTTTTTGAATGATCCAACACCAAGCAATACTTTTCAAAAGGCATTTCAGAACAAGTTCATTTCTTAATGTCCATCCTAAAACCATTTTACAAATTGAATTACACATCCTTTACACCCACAACTTTACTATACTGCTTTTTTTGAATGCTCCAACACCAAGCAATACTTTTCAAAGGGCATTTCAGAACAAGTTCTTTTCATAATGTCATTCCTAAACCCATTTTAAAAATTGAAGTACCCATCCTTTACACCCACAACTTAACTTTACAGCTTTTTGAATGCTCCAACACCAAGCAATACTTTTGAAAAGACATTTCAGAACAAGTTATTTTCTTAATGTCCCTCCTAAACCCATTTTACAAATTGAAGTACCCATCCTTTTCACCCACAACTTTAGTGTACTGCCTTTTTGAATGCTCCAACACCAAGCAATACTTTTCAAAAGGTATTTCAGAACAAGTTCTTTTCTTAGTGACCGTCCTAAACCCATTTTACAAATTGAAGTACCCATCCTTTACACCCACAACTTTACTTTACAGCTTTTTGAATGCTCCAACACCAAGCAATACATTTCAAAAGGCATTTCAGAAAAAGTTCTTTTCTTAGTGACCTTCCTAAATACATTTTACAAGTTGAAGTTCCCATCCTTTTCACCCACAACTTTAGTTTACTGCTTTTTTGAATGCTCAAACACCAAGCAATACTTTTCAAAGGCATTTCAGAACCAGTTCTTTTCTTAATGTCCCTCCAAAACCCATTTTACAAATTCAAGTACCCATACTTTTTACACACAACTTTACTTTAAAGCTTTTTGAATGCGCCAACACCAAGCAATACTTTTCAAAGGGCATTTCAGAACAAGTTATTTTCTTAATGACCATCCTAAACCCATTTTGCAATTTGAAGTACCCATCTTTTACAGGCACAACTTTACTTTACAGCTTTTTGAATGCTCCAACACCAAGCAATACTTTTCAAAAGACATTTCAGAACAAGTTCTTTTCTTAATGTTCTTCCTAAATCCATTTTATAAGTTGAGGTACCCATCCTTTTCACCCACAACTTTACTATACTGCTTTTTTGAATGCTCCAACACCAAGCAATACTTTTCAAAGGGCATTTCAGAACCAGTTATTTTCTTAATGTCCATCCTAAACCCATTTTACAAGTTGAAGTAGCCATCCTTTTCACCCACAACTTTACTATACTGCTTTTCGAATACCCCAACATCAAGCAATACTTTTCAAAAGACATTTCAGAGCAACTTCTTTTCTTAATGTCCTTCCTAAACCCATTTTACAAGTTGAAGTACCTGTCCTTTTCACCCACAACTTTACTTTACAGCTCTTGATTGCCACAACACCAAGCAATACTTTTCAAAAGGCATTTCAGAACAAGTTCTTTTCATAATTTCCCTCCTAAAACCATTTTACAAATTGAACTATCCCATCCTTTTAACCCACAGCTTTACTTTACAGCTTTTTGAATGCTCAACACCAAGCAATAATTTTCAAAAGACATTTCAGAACAAGTTCTTTTCTTAATGTCCTTCCTAAACCCATTTTACAAATTGAAGTACTCATCCTTTTCACCTCCAACTTTACTTTACAGCTTTCTTGAATGCTCCAACACCAAGCAATACTTTTCAAAGGGCATTTGAAGTACCCATCCTTTTCGCCCACAACTTTACTATACTGCTTTTTTGAATGCTCCAACACCAAGCTATACTTTTCAAAGGGCATTTTAAAACCAGTTCTTTTTATAATGTCCCTCCTAAACCCATTTTACAAGTTGACGTACCTATCCTTTACACACACAACTTTACTTTACATCTTTTTGAATGCTCCAACACCAAGCAATACTTTTCAAAGGGCATTTGAAGTAGCCATCCTTTTCACCCAGAACTTTATTATACTGCTTTTTTGAATGTTCCAACACCAAGCAATACTTTTCAAAGGGCATTTCAGAACCAGTTCTTTTCTTAATGTCCCTCCTAAACCAATTTTACAAATTGAAGTACCCATCCTTTTTACACACAATCCATTTTACAAATTGAAGTACCCATCCTTTTTACACACAGCTTTACTTTACAGCTATTTGAATGCGCCAACACCAAGCAATACTTTTCAAAGGGCATTTCAGAACAAGTTCTTTTTACACACAACTTTACTTTACAGCTTTTTTAATGCGCCAACACCAAGCATTACTTTTCCAAGAGTATATCAGAACCAGTTACTTTTATAATAACCCTCTTAAAACACTTTTACAAATTAAAGCACCAATCTTTTAAAGTCACAAATTTACTTTACAGCTTTATTAATGCTCAAAAACCAAAAGATAAATTTAGAAGGAAAATTTAGAGCAAGTTCTTTTCTTAATGTCCTTTTAAACCCATTTTACAAGTTGAAGTACCCATCCTTTTCACCCACAACTTTACTATACTGCTTTTTTGAATGCTCCAACACCAAGCAGTACTTTTCAAAGGGCATTTCAGTACAAGTTCTTTTCATAATGTCCCTCCTAAACCCGTTTTACAAGTTGAAGTTCCCATCCTTTTCATCCACAACTTTACTTTACAGCTTTTTGAATGCTCAACACCAAGCAATACTTTTCAAAAGACATTTCAGAACAAATTATTTTCTTAATGTCCCTCCTAAACCCAATTTACAAATTGAAGTACCCATCCTTTTCACCCACAACTTTAATTTACAGCTTTTTGAAAGCACAACAGCAAGTAATACTTTTCAAAAGGCATTTCAGAACAATTTCTTTTCTTAAGCTTTTTATTTTCTCTGGTAAAATTAGAAAAGAATTGTGTTCTTTTGTAAAGTTCAGAAAAGATCTTGAACTTTTCTATCTTCTATAAGAAATTGAGCCTGCTAGTAGTATCTTTATCTCTAAAAATTCTTTTTCTTACATATCTGACCTTTTTAATAGATATTCTGAACGTTTGACGTTCTAGCATATCCCTAAAAATAATGAACACTTAACAAAATAATGCATAAAATATTTTTAATGAAATAATGGCATGTAAAATATAAATATAAAAAAACGTTAAATACATTATTAGTACACTTGCGCTTCACTTTCCGTCAATTCATCTTTATATTCATTGATGATATTGTCTGCTAATGTCTGCTTATTCTGCCTGCGATTTCACTGTCTATTGTCACATTATTTTTACATAGATAGCAGTTAGGACATATTGACAAGATATGATTAATGACATTATTGCAGGAGTATGCTTGTCTTCTTCTTGTTCTCTTTAAAATGCTAATACCGGAAAGATGATGATAGGATGTATAAACAGGTAATGTGTTACCAGCAACAGTAGCAAGGAGTTTTCCCCGATCATCGACAATTATTTTTAAGTTTGCATTCTCTTTGAGCACTAATTTCTCTGGTAATGTTACCCTCGAATATCCACCGTTTACACGATTGAAATTCTTGGGTACTCAAAAGAAATCTAAGTTCTCGCTGTCATGACAACGCATGCATACATTTCCAATAGTGTTACCATTTGCACTCGTTTCATAGTTCAGGTATTTCTCCTTGTCAGCATTCAACACGACGATTATTTTTTCATGTGCACATACTTTCGTCGAATAATTCATCTTCGCTTTTTTACAGATATGAATTGTGTGTTTATCCTTCCACTGCGTAAGAGATACTGATTTAATGCAAGTATTAAACTAGGTAGTGTCAACAACCTACCATAGAGTACCAATAGAAAGGCCGCGTCGTGTCTATGAAAAAGTACAGAGTGTGATTGATAGAGCTTTAGACATATTTTAAGTCATTTTAAGAGACATAAAAAATCTATGAAAATACTATGTTAAAAAAATTCAAAATTATTTTAAAAAATGGAGAGAAGGGGTCCCGCTGGTCTTTGGGGCCTCGAGGGGTATTTAGTGGACGGGAGCCCTTGGGGGTTGGGGTCGGGGACCTCACGACACTGTTCAAATGGAACTTGTGTGTGAATATTCTTCATGAAGATATGGAGCTCCACTTTAATTCTGAGTTTTCTCGAAGAAGTTCAAAATGTACAAGCTCTCTTCTGAATTTTCTTAGAGAAGAGAAAAAAAGTTAGCTCAATTCTGAAATTTACCAATAAAAATGAAAAAGCTTCTATTTCAGTTCATAATTTCTCAAAGAAATAAAAAATTTAAAGTTCAATTCTAAATTTTTCGATAGAAGATAGGAATGACTATACTATGATTGTGACTATTTACCATGAAGATAAACAGTTTCAGTTTATTTCTAATGTTTCTGTAATTCAATTCATTTATCTAACCACCAAAAACAATAGGTTAGTTTAGTTATAAATAAATATTAATAAATAATTATAAACATTTCTCCTTTTTTAAGTTAGGTTAGCTTAGCTTATCATGAGCGCTCATGATAAGTTAAGCTAACCTAACTTAAACATGATAAAAAGATTAAATTAATTTAGGTTATGCTAGATTAAGTTAGGTTAAGTTAGGTTAGGTTAGATTAAGTTAGGATAGGTTAAGTTAGGTTAGGTTAGCCTACGTACGCGCGCATGGGTACTTCACCATTTAAAAGGGGCTGATGCAGAACATTTTGCAGTGTCTTGTATATGACAGGCCCTTGAAATTTAATTCTGAGTGTTGAACCCTTCAAAAACCAGCAATGTAGAGTTTTGGGTGAAAGTGTTTGGAGGTCCTACAAGTAAAAAGTATTTTTAAAGGTCAATAAGAAAAGAACTGTGTCTTGAATGGACTTTGAAAATCATTGCTTTGGGTTGGAGCATTCAAAAAAAGCAGTAAAGTAAAGTTGTTGATCTTAATGATGGGTACTTACACTTGTTAAACTAATGAATAAAGGACATTAAGAAAAGATATTGTCATGAAAAGCCTTTTGAAATAATTTGATTGGTGTTGGGCATTAAAATAGCTGCAAAGTAAATTTGTGGCTGTAAAGGATAGGTACTTCAAATTGTAAAATTGGTTTATGAGGGAGATTAAGAAAAGAACTTGTTCTGAAATGCCCTTTGAAAAGTATTGCTTGGTGTTGGAGCATTCAAATAGCTGTAAAGTAAAGTTGTTTGTAAAAAGGATGGGTACTTCAATTTGTAAAATGGATTGTGTGTAAAAAGGATGGGTACTTCAATTTGTAAAATGGGTTTAGGAGGGACATTAAGAAAAGAACTGGTTCTGAAATGCCCTTTGAAAAGTATTGCTTGGTGTTGGAACATTCAAAAAAGCAGTATAATAAAGTTGTTCTGAAATGCCCTTTGAAAAGTATTGCTTGGTGTTGGAGCATTCAAAAAAGCAGTATAGTAAAGTTGTGGGTGAAAAGGATGGGTACTTCAACTTGTAAAATGGGTTTTGGAAGGACATTAAGAAAAGAACTTGTTCTGAAATTCCTTTTTAAAAGTATTGCTTGGTGTTGGAGCATTCAAAAAACAGTAAAGTAAAGTTGTGGGTGTAAAGGATTGGTACTTCAATTTATAAAATGGGTTTAGTATGGACATTAAGAAAAGAAATTGTTCTGAAATGCCCTTTGAAAAGTATTGCATGTTGTTGGCGCATTCAAAAAGCAGTATAGTAATGCTGTGTGTAAAATGGATGGGTACTTCAATTTGTAAAATGGATTTAGGAGGGACATTAAGAAAACAAGTTGTTCTGAAATGCCCTTTGAAAAGTATTGCTTGGTGTTGGAGCATTCAAAAAAACAGTATAGTAAAGTTGTGGGTGAAAAGGATGGCTACTTCAAATGTTATTTGAAAAGTATTGCTTGGTGTTGGATCATTCAAAAAGCTGTAAAGTAAAGTTTTGGGTGTAAAGGATGGGTACTTCAATTTGTAAATTGGGTTTAGGATGGACATTATGAAAAGAACTGGTTCTGAAATGCCCTTTGAAAAGTATTGCTTGGTTTTGGAGCATTAAAAAAAGCAGTATAGTAAAGTTGTGGGTGAAAAGGATGGCTACTTCAAATGCCCTTTGAAAAGTATTGCTTGGTGTTGGAGCATTCAAAAAGATGTAAAGTACAGTTTTTGATTTAAAGTATGGATATTTCAATTTGCAAATTAGGTTTAGTGTTTTCTATATGAAAATAACTAGTTTTGAAATGCTATTTGGAAAGCATTACTTGGTGTTGGAGCATTCAAAAAAGCAGTATAGTAAAGTGATGGGTCTATAGGATGACTACCTCAATTTCCCTTTGAAAAGTATTGCTTGGTGTTGGAACATTCAAGAAAGCTGTAAAGTAAACTTGGAGGTGAAAAGGATGAGTACTTCAATTTGTAAAATGGGTTTAAGAAGGACATTAAGAAAAGAACTTGTTCTGAAATGCTTCTTGAAAAGTATTGCTTGTTGTTGAGCATTCAAAAAGCTGTAAAGTAAAGTTGTGGGTGAAAAGGATGGGATAGTTCAATTTGTAAAATGGGTTTAGGAGGGATATTATGAAAAGAACTTGGTCTGAAATGCCTTTTGAAAAGTATTGCTTGGTGTTGTGGCATTCAAGAGCTGTAAAGTAAAGTTGTGGGTGAAAAAGACAGGTACTTCAACTTGTAAAATTGGTTTAGAAGGGAACATTAATAAAAGAAGTTGCTCTGAAATGCCTTTGAAAAGTATTGCTTGATGTTGGGGTATTCGAAAAGCAGTATAGTAAAGTTGTGGGTGAAAAGGATGGCTACTTTAACTTGTAAAATGGGTTTAGGATGGACATTAAGAAAATAAATGGTTGTGAAATGCCTATGAAAAGTAGTGCTGTGTGTTTGATCATTCAAAAAAGCTTTATAGTAAAGGTGTGGATCAAAATGATGGGTACCTCATGTTGTAAAATGAATTTATGAAGGATACTAAGAAAAGAACTTGCTCTGAAATGCTCTTTGAATAGTATTTCTTGATGTTGGAGCATTCAAAAAAGCACTAAAGTTGTGGGTGAAAAGGATGGGTGCTTCAATTTGTAAATTGGGTTTAGGAAGGACATTAACAAAAGAACTTGTTCTGAAATGCCCTTTGAAAAGTATTGCTTGGTGTTGGAACATTCAAAAAGCTTTAAAGTAATCTTGTGTGTAAAAATTATGGTTACTTCAATTTGTAAATTGGGTTTAGGAGGGAGATTAAGAAAAGAACTTGTTCTGAAATGCCCTTTGAAACTTTTTTCTTGGTTTTTGAGCATTCAAAAAATCAGTATAGTAAAATTGTGGGTGAAAAGGATGGGTACTTCAACTTGTAAAATGGATTTAGGAAGGACATTAAGAAAAGAACTTGTTCTGAAATGCCTTTTGAAATGTATTGCTTGGTGTTGGAGCATTTAAAAAGCTGTAAAGTAGAGTTGTGGGTGTAAAGGATGGGTACTTCAATTTGTAAAATGGGTTTAGGAGGGACATTAAGAAAAGAACTTGTTCTGAAATGCCATTGAAAAGTAATGCTTGGTGTTGGAGCATAAGAAAAGCTGTAAAGTAAAGTTGTGTGTAAAAAGGATGGGTACTTCAATTTGTAAAATGGGTTTAGGCGGGACATTAAGAAAAGAACTGGTTCTGAAATGCCTTTGAAAAGTATTGCTTGGTGTTGGAGCATTCAAAAAAGCAGTTTAGTAAAGTTGTGGGTGAAAAGGATGGCTACTTCAAATGTTCTTTTGAAATGTATTGCTTGGTGTTGGATCATTCAAAAAGCTGTAAAGTAAAGTTGTGGGCGTAAAGGATGGGTACTTAAATTAGTAAAATGGGTTTAGGATGGACATTATGAAAAGAACTGGTTCTGAAATGCCCTTTGAAAAGTATTGCTTGGTGTTGGAGCATTCAAAAAAGCAGTATAGTAAAGTTGTGGGTGAAAAGTATGGCTACTTCAAATGCCCTTTCAAAGTTTTGCTTTGTTTTGTAGAATTAAAAAAGCTGTAAAGTAAAGTTGTGGGTTTAAAGGATGGGTACTTCAACTTGCAAAATGGGTTTAGGATGGACATTATGAAAAGAATTGGTTCTGAAATGCCCTTTGAAAAGTATTGCTTGGTGTTGGAGCATTCAAAAAAGCAGCATAGTAAAGTTGTTGGTGAAAAGGATGGCTACTTCAAATGCCCTTTGAAAAGTATTGCTTGGTGTTGTGCTTTCAAAAAGCTGTAAAGTAAAGTTGTGGGTGAAAAGGATGGGTACTTCAATTTGTAAAATGGGTTTAGGACGGTCACTAAGAAAAGAACTTGTTCTGAAATACCTTTTGAAAAGTATTGCTTGGTGTTGGAGCATTCAAAAAGGCAGTATAGTAAAGTTGTGGGTGAAAAGGATGGGTACTTCAATTTGTAAAATGGGTTTAGGATGGACATTAAGAAAATAACTTGTTCTGAAATGTCTTTTGAAAAGTATTGCTTGGTGTTGTGCATTCAAAAAGCTGTAAAGTAAAGTTGTGGATGAAAAGGATGGGAACTTCAACTTATAAAATGGGTTTAGGATGGACATTATGAAAAGAACTGGTTCTGAAATGCCCTTTGAAAAGTATTGCTTGGTGTTGGAGCATTCAAAAAAGCCTTATAGTAAAGTTGTGGGTGAAAAGGATGGGTACTTCAACTTGTAAAATGGGTTTAGGAAGGAGATTAAGAAAAGAACTGGTTCTGAAATGCCTTTGAAAAGTATTGCTGGGTGTTGGAGCATTCAAAAAGCTGTAAAGTAAAGTTGTGGGTGTAAAGGATGGGTACTTCAATTTGTAAAATGGGTTTAGGAGGGACATTAAGAAAAGAACTTGTTCTGAAATGCCCTTTGAAAAGTATTGCTTGGTGTTCACGCATTCAAAAAGCTGTAAAGTAAAGTTGTGTGTAAAAAGAATGGGTACTTCAATTTGTAAAATGGGTTTAGGAGGAACATTAAGAAGAGAACTGGTTCTGAAATGCCTTTGAAAAGTATTGCTTGGTGTTGGAGCCTTCAAAAAAGCAGCATAGTAAAGTTGTGGCTGAAAAGGATGGCTACTTCAAATGCCCTTTGCAAAGTATTGCTTGGTGTTGGATCATTCATAAAGCTGTAAAGTAAAGTTGTGGGTGTAAAGGATGGGTACTTCAATTTGTAAAATGGGTTTAAAATGAACATTATGAAAATAACTGGTTCTGAAATGCCCTTTGAAAAGTATTGCTTGGTGTTGGAGCATTCAAAAAAGTATTATAGTAAAGTTATGTGTGAAAAGGATGGCTACTTCAAATGCCCTTTGAAAAGTATTGCTTGGTGTTGGAGCATTCAAAAAGCTGTAAAGTGAAGTTGTGGGTGAAAAGGAAGGGTACTTCAATTTGTAAAATGGGTTTGGGATGGACATTATGAAAAGAACTGGTTCTGAAGTGCCCTTTGAAAAGTATTGCTTGGTGTTGGAGCATTCAAAAACGTAGTATAGTAAAGTTGTGGGTGAAAAAGGATGGTCCAATGTTAAGAAACATAAAAACCCATATCCAGGTTGCAGCGGTAGCTAGCAACCTAGTAAGAGACGATCACGTCCAATGTTAAGAAGTATAAAAACCCGTAACTCCTAAAAAAAGAGTCAGATCAAAACAAAAGTACACAATTAGAATATATTAAAAGAAATCAACCAATCAAATTCTTACTTTACAATATAAAAGAAAATGAAAGAATATTACAAGTAAGAATGCCATCACAAGATTCGACACAACGATGAAATATATTTGTACAGTTATATATGGGACCTCAGAATGTGTGGGGGGTATAGTGTCAAAAAAGAGACCACGATACTTGGAAAAATTCTAGCATTAAATCAAAAAGTCCCGCTCAACTAATCCACCCCCTCCTCAATGCATTGATATAGCCTTTGTTATAACCAAAAAAATGACTCATTTTTAAAGCTTCATATATTTTTTTAATATCAGCCGTTCATAATCACATATAAAGAGACCAAATTTTGTATATAACCAGATATTATGTCCAACCAATCAGAAGGGGGGAGACAACGCCGTACCCAGAGGGGGGGAGGGGGGTTCACCCCCCCCCGAAATGTTTGTTTGACTCGTAAAAACGTAACAAAAATGGATATAAACAAATTTTGTATGCGCTTTTTAAGTTTTTTTGTGTAACCCCCCCCCCGAAAAGAAAAATTTTTTAAAACCCCGTCCGAAAAAAATCGGGGGTACGGCCTTGGGGGGGGGGGGTGAGGTTTTTAGTTTTTTTATCCGAATAATAATAAATATAGCCAATAATCACAAATTTAAAAAGAAATTATAAAGAAAATAGCTTCTTCCATTATTTACCTGATTTATGAAAAATTTTCCTTCCTGGCTTCAGTTTGTTAATTTTCAATATAATTTCAATATCACTGCTTGCAGAACAAGATTCAAGTTCAAAACCAACTGATGAAAGTTGGTGACTAACTGAATTTTGTCACTTGTCTCTAAGCGAATGATAATCTTTGCTCGAGAGAGACTGTTCTTAACTTAGTATCCAAAGTGGGTATTTTCTCATTCGAATAGCCGAGCGATTGTGTGATAAGACTAAAGGTGCTTTCACATTGCTACGTAAGAAATTACGTTATGTCGTTAAGTTACGTTACGTCTCTTAAGTTATGGAGCCCTTTTCACACTATTACGTCCACTTTCACATACAAACCCATAAGCCTCTACATAAAAATCCATAATTTCGTCACTATCAGCAGCAGCAGTGGCGGTTTTTTTTGAAATAGCAATATGTGGAATGGTGAAGACTCAAGCAGCTCTGATGATGAAATTTTGATGCTTTCTGCAGCTCTTTTGTGTGTAAAAGGAAAAAGCCCAAAGAAGAAAAAGAAAAGAGACTATTGGGTCAGACCTATTTTTACATCTGAAAACAGAGATGCATTTGGACAGTTGAACCTTCTACAAGACATGATTCTGTGTGATGATGAAGAAAAGTTTTTTAATTTTACCCGTTTTTCAAGAAGTGAATACCTTGACATATTTGAGCAAGTCAAAGATAAAATTCGGAAGCAGGATACAAAATTTCGAAGAGCTATTTCTCCTGAAGTCAAGCTGGCACTAACTTTGAGGTACCTGGCAACAGGAGCCTCCATGACTTCATTGCATTACGACTTCCGTCTGGGAATCTCTACAGTTAGTGGAATTCTAAGTGAAACTTTAAAGGCTGTTTTTGATAGTCTGTCACCAACTTACCTGCAACCACCCTCAACAAGTCAAATGGAAAAAATTGCAGACGATTTTCTGAAGAAATACAAAATTCCAAATTGTGTAGGTGCAATAGATGGGAAGCACATAAGGATGCAGTGTCCAAACAAAGGTGGATCTCTGGACTTCAACTACAAAGGTTTCCATAGCCTTGTACTACTGGCTGTCTGTGATGCCAGTTATAAATTCAGCTTTACTGATGTAGGCGCCTATGGCAGTGAAAGCGATGGTGGCATATTTGCAAGATCAGATTTGGGAAAAGCCATTGAAAACGGAAGCATACAGTTTCCTGCAAACAAATTGCTACCAGGCTCAGATATAGCTTTTCCCCACTTCTTGATTGGTGATGAAGCGTTTTCACTGAAACCATACATAATGAGAGCATATCCTGGCAAAAAACTGAATGATCAACAGAGGATATTTAATTATCGATTAAACTCGGTCAGGAGGATAATAGAAAACAGTTTTGGGCTTCTATCACAAAGATTTCGCATATTTAGAACAGAGATAATAGCCCAGAGAGAAAAAGTTTGTCAAATTGTGCTGACAGCAATCTGCCTTCACAATTTCCTTATTGTCAATAGAGGTGTCACTCCTGAAGGTAGCTCTTCAGCATCATCTGATGGCTTGGGAGATATACGCCTGGCCACTAGCAACTACAGCTCAAGACCTACCCGAAACCTACGAGACAAGTTGGCAGACTATTTCATGACTGAAGCTGGTTCAGTGAGAGGACAAATGCAGAGGGCATTTCAAGGCTCATTTTGATTAGTCCCGATATTTTACTTTTTTTTTTACTTTAATTAATTTTTTAAACTTTTTATGGATTACTGCAACAAATAATTAAAGCAAAGAATAATCTCAGAAAGGTTATTAACATTATTTCAATCTCGTTTACAAAAATATATATGAAAAAGGAAACTTCAATTACAAAAGAAGCTCATTCTGTATGCAATGTATTTTTCTTTCTATAATTCCTGATGATACTCAGAATCTCAAGTTGACAGTCCAGTTTGTCTTCCTGCGCCACTTGCTTGAAATGGGGTAAGATCGACTAAGATCCACATTCTTTGTTGATTTTCTCAACAAATGAAGACCAAGCGTTTAGCTTCTTTGCAGAGTCCTTATAGTCCATCTGCTTTTTATCGTACAAAAAAGGACGTTGTTTGACAAAGTCAATTATTTTTTCATCAAGGGAGTCCATTTATCCCACAAAGCTTGAAACTTTTGCGTAACGTAACGTAAAAATAGAGCCCGACTCTATTTTCTATGTTCGTTATGCTATGTAAAAATCCTACGTTACGTCGAACGTAAGAGAACATAACGACCGAAACATAACGTAACTTCTTGATGTGAAAGGTTACATAAGACGCATAAGGCAGTGTGAAAGGCATGACGTAGCAATGTGAAAGCACCTTAAATGACCGCGATGTGAAAGAATGTAAATACTCATGTCAGTGTAATTAAAATACGAACAGCGAATTTTTTCACAGGGGGAAAAATATATTACTCAGAAAATGTGAAATTTGTTCATTATTTAAAAGTGTAACACAATTGAACCATAAATTCAAAAACGTAACAAAAATGTAACGTTTTTGGACCGTAACGTAAAACGTACCACAATATTTAAAATGTACCAAAAATGGTACGAACGTAACCTCGGTGGCAACCCTGGTCATGCAGCCAACTGGCAGGCAACTGATGGTGTTGTGCCATATTTATACTGTTTGTCGGAAACTTCGGTTTTTCTTAAAACAAAACTCTCCGTGAACTTTAGATTGTATAAATATAGGTCGAACTTTGTAGAAGCTATTCATTTGAAAATTGAATTCCGTTAAAGAACCATCGACCATGATTCCTAAGACAAATTAGCGTTTTTTTTTTATTTCAGATCACCTTTGATATTGGGGAAATGTTCATACGATTTAGAAATCTAAAGACAAGTTAATTTTTCCATGGTATTCTCATAGCAAATGAGAGTATTTCTCGAATATTGCTGTTAAAGAAATTGAGCACACAACAAAAATTCTCCTCTCTAGATTTCGAAAAATACTTTAATTTACCCCCCCCCCAATTTCCGGGAGTTAGCTATAATTATAATTGCTAACTCTGACAAATGTCAGCTAAAGCACTAGTTCATACATGTCTGGTTTAGGGCCACAATCTTGTCCAAGTCTTGATTAGAAAATTTCCATTTTGTTACAATAAATTTAGTTAAGCTTTCATATTATGGAAAATATTTTCTACTTTATATGAAAATCTAAAGACAAACTTATAAGTTTATTGCGTGTGATTTGAGAATTATAACCGAAATTAAATTTTTGACAAATATGGTCCCTCGTATTTTCTAATATCTTTGTGACTCAATTAAGATTGTTCCGAAATTTGACTAGGGTTAAATATCTGTTATATTACATTGATGTTTGAAACAGTGTCTACAAGGGAACCCAGAACACTAAAATAAATTTTTGAAAACCCTGGGGATGTTGGAGTTTGCTTCACGAGTTGGATTCAATCCGCAATACCTTCGAGATGTATGTGTGCACCCCTTTTGAGGGGAAACTAATGTTGATGAGCCTGTCAGGGTTATATCTAAATTTTTTTGGTGGGACGGTGTTTATAAAACGATTTTATTGGAGGGAGGGGAATGAAGAAAACAAACTTTTAAAATCCATCAAAATCTGTTTATATTTATTTTTTACCTTTTTACAAATCAGACAAACCTTTTCTGTTTTTTCGTAGGGGGGGGGGCTTATACATAAAGTGTAAAATTTTCAACCTTGTTTATAGCAGACTGAGAAACTTAGTGCAAAACTAGTTACTAATGTTGGGGCAGTGAAGGGGAATGTTGGGGGAATGAGGGCGAATGAAGAAAACAAACTTTAAAAATCTATCAAAATCTGTTTATATTCATTTTTTACCTTTTTACAAATCAGACAAACCTTTGCTGTTTTTGAGTACGGGGGGGGGGGATCAGAAAAAAAGTGTAAAAATTTCAACCGTGTTTATAGCAGAGTGAGAAACTTAATGCAAAACTAGTTACCTTGACGCACTAGTTCGAGGTTCGAGGGCTATATATTTGCAAATTAGGGGCGGGGATAAACTATTTGGACAGTATGAAATTAGAAAACAATTCTTACTACATAATATGCAAAATAATTGTGCGTAACACATTAGGCATGCAGACACGCTATTGTTTAACCCTCATCCCCCCCCCGTATTAACGTTATTTTATTCCAAAACTTGTGGGAGCTGAACCCTGGTCCTCGTTGGCCCTACACCCGTACCCACCACCTAAAAAATTATCAATGATAAATTATGGGAGCTGACCCATCGCCCTACTTCAGGGCCTGAATTAGGGCCACAAACATATTTTTAAGGCAAGTTGCAAGGCTACCAGTCCAGTCCCTTCAAACTTGGTTTAACGATATAAAGCGTATTCTTTATATCGTGGGGGGATATTTCCATGGAGGAAGTTTTCATAGGGGAAGTTTTCATAAGGGTCATTTCTATGAAGGAACGCGCCGGGTGTCCCAGCATTATTAAAAAAAAAATCAGAAATTAAACAATAAATAAAAAAAATGTGTAAAAATTAAAGGTGCAAAATGTGGCCTTTATTTATTTAATTTTTACACAGAATCTTAAAAACTCAAACAATGAACTATTAAAAAAATAGTTTGATTTCTTGAACTGAAAAAAGGTTAAGATAGCTAGATCATGTTTTACGGACAATAGATGCCCAAAAATTAACATCTTGGGCAAGAAGAAAAGCAGCTCATCTCTTAATGGGATGAAAAATGGACAGAAGAAAGTGTTTAAGGGGAATTAAAACTATTAGAGGAGGTGAAGAATAAAATCTTAATAAACTGGGGCTGAGGACAAGTGGAAGAGCGTAAAAAAATTTCGAGTTTTATACGCATAGCACAACGAAGCATATGAAAATGAAAGGGGTCGCTGATATTTTCAAAAATAATTTAGATACTTGATTAATTGATGTGAAAATTTTTGTGTACACCTCCATATATTTCACTAATTGGAGCTTCTGAGTCCTACTAAAAACAACCGGATTTATTTTGAAAGACATTACTAAAATGTTAGATTTTTAGCCTGTCCTACTAGCCACTTACCTGGCTAGAGAGCTGCCAGGATAATCATAATGGCAACCCCAGGGTGAGGCCTTTCCAATGCACTTCGGATTAGCTGAACCATATGATTACCCCGATTGGGGGTAACTCAACACTGTAATGTTTGGTACTAAGGACTGCGTAAGTGTGGACTCATGCCCACGCATCAAAAAGCAGCGACCCGGCTCAATGGTAACCGAAACTGTAGAAAACAGAACTTTGATACCAATATATAAATCAAAAGAATCAGAATTTAAGGCTGATTTCAAATATATAAGTTTCATCAAGTTTAATCCTACCTATTAAAAGTTACGTGCCTGAGAAAATTTGGCTGATTTTTGAAAAAAGGGGCAGAAACCCCCTAAAAGTTATAAAACCTGAATTAAAATCACACCATCATATTCAGCGTATCAGATAACCCTACGGCAGAAGTTTCAAGTTCTTATCTACAAAAATGTGGAATTTTGCATTTTTTGCCAGAAGAAAGATCACGAATGCGTGTTTATGTTTTTTCCCCTCAGGGCTGATCGTATTGACCCAATGGTCCTAGGATATCGTGAGAGGGCTCATTCGAACGGAAATTAAAAGTTCTAGTGCTCTTTTTAAGTGACTAAAAAAATGGAAGGCAACTAGGCCCCCTCCCACGCTCATTTTTTTACCAAAGTTAGCCGATCAAAATTTTGAGATCGCCATTTTGTTCAACATGGTCGAAAATATGATAACTATATCTTTTAGGATGATGTTGTAGTAGCTGCCAGTTTTCTTGATTTTCAAGCCAATATATTTCCCTTGCTGTTCAAGCCAAATGTTCAGTAAGAGACGATCACGTCCAATGTTAAGAAATATAAAAACCCATAGCTCCTAAAAAAGAGTAAGATCAAAACAAAAAGTACACCATTAGAACCGCCTTGTCCGAAACCCCTGTATAGGGAGACTTTCTGTCATTTGGCTTGAACAGCAAGGGAAATATATTGGCTTGAAAATCAAGGACAGTGGCAGCTACTATAACATTCTGCCTAAACGGGATATTTTTTCCTTTCTTTCTTGTTATCCAGAGATAGCTTTGCACTGGAACATCGTAGAAAGTTGTTCAATGGCTCATTTTAAAGGAAATTAATTGGGTTAAAAACCTTTTGAAACTAAAACAAATTATTTTAAAACAGGATAAATTTTTCCACTAAAAACTGTATTTTTGATGTCTTTCCATACTGCTGTCTTTTCAAAGACATTTGATTTTTGAAGCAATCAAACAGTTCGTGGTAAGGTTGTATTTTAAACTTTATATTCCATTATAATAAAGATCGAACTCTTCCCTATACTAACTTGCATAGGCAACTTCACTATAGTTAAGATTAGAGTATTTATATTATACATCATTATAAATTATAAAAGGTTCAAATGTTAAAAGGTTTCAAAAGGTTCAATTTTACATTAAAAGACGATCATTGGAATAGCATACCACTGCATACATTGGACTTAGTTAGCTACTTGACTGCTTGAGGTTCGTCTCTTACTATTTCAAAGAAGAATTACATTAAAAGACGATCATTGGAATAACAAACAATTGCATACATTGGAATTAAATAGCTACTTGATTGTTTGAGGTTTGTCTCTTACTATATCAAAGAATAAAAAGCCGTAGGGTTTTTCTTGTGTGTATTCAGTTTATTATCCGGGTTGCAGCGGTGGCTATCAACTTACATAAAGGACCGAAATAATTCATCATAAATGTTATTCTTCAATTAGCTTTTTCTTATATAATCCGGGTTGCGGCGGTAGATAGTAACCTAGTATGAGACGATCACGCCCCATAGTAAAAACTATATATACAATTATGAGACGATCACGTCCAATGTTAAGAAATATAAAAACCAGTAACTCCTAAAAAAAGAGTCAGATCAAAACAAAAAGTACACCATTAGAACTGCATTGTTCGAAAACCCTATAAAGGAAATTTACCGCCCTTTGGCTTGATCCGGATTGCAGTGGTAGCTAGCAACCTAGTAAGAGACGATCACGTCCAATGTTAAGAAATATAAAAACCCATAACTCCTAAAAAAAGAGTCAGATAAAAACAAAAAGTACACCATTAGAACCACCTTGCCCGAAAGCCCTATAAAGGAAACTTACCGCCCTTTGGCTTGAATAATAAAGAAAATATATTGGCTTGATCCGGGTTGCAGCGGTAGCTAGCAACCTAGTAAGAGACGATCACGTCCAATGTTAAGAAATATAAAAACCCATAGTTCCTAAAAGAGGAGTCAGATCAAAACAAAAAATACACCATTAAAACCGCCTTGTCCGAAACCCCTGTATAGGAAACGTTCTATCATTTGGCTTGAACAGCAAGGGAAATATATTGGCTTGAAAATCAAGAAAAGTGGCAGCTACTAAAACATTCTGCCTAAACGGGATATTTTTTTCTTTCTTTCTTGTTATCCAGAGATAGCTTTGCACTGGAACATCGTAGAAAGTTGTTCAATGGCTCATTGTAAAGGAAATTAATTGGGTTAAAAACTTTTTGTAACTAAAACAAATTATTTTAAAACAGGATAAATTTTTCCACTAAAAACTGTATTTTTGATGTCTTTCCATACTGCTGTCTTTTCAAAGACGTTTCATTTTTGAAGCAATCAAACAGTTCGTGGTAAGGTTGTATTTTAAACTTTATATCCGGGTTGCAGCGGTAGCTAGCAACCTAGTAAGAGACGATCACGTCCAATGTTAAGAAATATAAAAACCCATAGTTCCTAAAAAAGGAGTCCAATCAAAACAAAAAGTACACCATTATTACAGTAAAGAACGATCTCTGGCCCATAGTAACTGATATATTGTTCCGGGTTGGAGCGGTAGCTAGCAACCTAGTAAGAGACGATCACGCCCAATGTTAAGAAATATAAAGCCCATAGCTCCTAAAAAAGGAGTTTACAGTAGAGAACGAACTTCCAGCCAATAGTAACTAAAAAAGTTACATAAAGGCTCGATCATCGAATTTAAGCTGAAACTAAGTAGAGGACAATTATGCCTCCATATATCCACAGTGATGTATAAGATTTCTCGTTACATCTGTAAACTGTTCGACAGTTGCCGGTCCACACCTTGGAAGCTTTTCACTAAACATGCAACATTTGTTTTGGATATTACTATGAAGTTTTGCGAAAGCATCTCTAGCTGACTTTTTTCCACAAAATCCATTCTTTCAGAGATAATTTTAATCTTTAATTTTGAATATTTTTCGTAATTCCGGTAAAACATTCGTAACATTTTTCTCAATTTACAAAGATCAGCCTGTATGTTCTTTGCAGCTGGTGTAAACTGCAAAAATATTCATGGTATCCGAGCAATAGTTCGAATATTTCAATTCAAGCTAGAAAAATACCTTAAAATGTTAAAATTAGTTTTATTTTTGGTTAGAACCTACCCGATGTGGGATTTACTATGTAGTTTCAGAGCAAAAAATTCAATTTTTTAATATATTTTATTTTCAGTTTAGAATCGCTAAAGTTATTATGTAAACTGCAAAAATGCTTATGATATC
The DNA here is from genome assembly GCF_049724085.1 of Artemia sp. Qi Xiang Cuo. Classification (NCBI taxonomy): domain Eukaryota; kingdom Metazoa; phylum Arthropoda; class Branchiopoda; order Anostraca; family Artemiidae; genus Artemia; species Artemia sp. Qi Xiang Cuo. The sequence continues at coordinate 49,801,382 of NC_142802.1, forward strand.
TGAGCAATAATTTTAATCTTTTCATTCAAACTAACTAAATACCTGAAAATTTAAAAATTAGTTTTACTTTTTGTTAGGTTATGGATACTCGATACGAGTCTTAAGAAGTGTTAATTAGATAAGAATATTATTTCTTGTTTTGTAATAAGATGTCTTCTAAGCGAGTTATACGTAATTAAAAAAAAAACAGTACTATACAAAAAACAGAGATAGCATCTTGGGAAAAAAAGCAAAGGTAATCAACTGACAAGGCGTATCGAGATGCTAAAATTGACAGTGACAAACAGCGTTATTATAATGATGAAATTTATAGACATGCGAAAATTGATAGTGACAAACAGCGTTATTATAATGATGAAGTTTACAGACATGCGAAAATTGATAGTGACAAACAGCGTTATTATAATGATGAAGTTTGTAGACATGCAAAAACTGATAGTGACAAACAGCCTTTTTATAATGACGAAGTTTATAGACATGCAAAAATTGAGACAGCCAAACAAAAGAGCAAGGAACGGTATGATAACGATAAAGATTACTGCCTTGTCAGAATCCCCTGTATAGGAAACTTTCTGTCCCTTGGCTTTAACAGCAAAGGAAATATCTTGATAAGAATCTTCAGAGCAGCTTCGGAGGTCGGTGGATCGAAACCTAACCAAAGAACGCTAGACCTTAGGCCCAACGAGGTTCAATGAGATTTCGATCCATCCTTCTCCGGGGCAAACGCCCAACGCACTTCCACTGCGCTAAGCTGCTCACACTAAAGAAAGTGATTTAAACAGTTTATGATGTATTATAAGGGAATTTTTTTCTAAATCCACAATTTTATAGTAAAGAACGAGCTCTAAATAATGGTTGTACCTATAGTTGCAATCAAGTAAAAGACAAACCAAAGCATGTAGTAACTAAAAGTTTAAAATATGTTTTGAAAAATCATAATTGCTGTAGTTGACACAATCTAGTGAAAGGTGAACCAGAGCCCATAGTAACCAAAAAGTGAAAAAGCACGTTTTTGAAAATAGTAATAAAGAACGAATTCTAGTCCATAGTAACTGAAATGTTAAAATAAATCATCATATTTATTTTTGCTAAATCAACAATTTTATAGTAAAGAACGAGCTCTAAATGATGGTTGTAGCTATAGCTGCAGCAATAAAGTAAAAGACAAACCGAAGCCCATTGTATCTAAAAGTTTAAAACATGTTTTGAAAAATCATTATTGCAGTAGTTTGCACAACCTAGTGAAAGGCGAGCCAGAGCCCATAGTAACCAAAAAGTGTTACTGATCAGGATTGCAGCGGTAGCTAGCAACCTAGTAAGAGCCGATGTAAAATCGGCTAGCCAAGCGGTAGCCACGCCTAATAGTAAAAACTAAATCAAACCGTTCGAGGTAATGAACTTTATAGTAAGAGCGACTCGTCTCAATAGTAACCGAAGCTCTAGAAAATAGAATTTTAATATTTATAATAAAGAACGACCTCTTGCCTATACTAAATTTTATACGCCACTTAATTATAGTATAGGTTAGTAATTCAACAGATAGCATGGCACTGGAACATCGTAAAGAGTTGTTCAATGGCTCATTTTGAAGGAAATTAATGGGGTTAAAAACCATTTGTAATTATAGAAATGAAAGAATAACTTAAAAATGAATCATGCTTGCTGTCGTAGATGCAACTTAGTAAAAGATGAGCACGTAAATGAGGATTATGTAATTTTCATCGAATATACCTGACACCTAGTAAAGAACAAACCACGACATATAGTAACTAAAAGTTAAGGTAATTCAAGCATATTGTGAGAAATTATTTGTCTGGGGGATAGTACCATACTAAGGTTTGTGTATTACGACTCCAACTAAGATAAAGCCATAAGCTTTTTCCCGTTTATAATCAAAAAGTTTGTGGTAACGAACTGTAGTAAGAGCGACTCGTCTCAATAGTAATCGGGGTTGCAGCGGTATTTAGCAACCTAATAACAGACGCTCACTTCCAATGTTAAGAAATATAAAAACCCTTAACTCCAACAAAAAAAGTCAGATCAAAACAAAAAGTACACCATTAGAACCGCTTTGTCTGAAACCCCTGTATAGGAAACTTTCTGTCATTTGGCTGGAACAGCAAGGGAAATATATTGGCTTGAAATTCAAGAAAAGTGGCGGCTATTACAAAATTCTGCCTAAACGGCATATTTTTTCTTTCTTCTTTCTTTTCCACAGATAGCTTGGCACTGGAACATCGAAGAGAGTTTTTCAACAGCTCATGTTAAAGAAAATTAATTGGGTTAAAAATCTTTTGTAACTAGAATAAATTATTTTTAAAAGAGAATCAATTTTTCCAATAAAAACTGCATTTTTGATGTATTTTCATACTGCAGTCTTTTCAAAGATTACATAAAGGCTCGATCATCGAATTTAACCTGAAACTAAGTAAAGGACAATTATGCCTCCATATATTCACAGTGATGTATAAGATTTCCCATTACATCTGTAAACTGTTCCACAGTTGCCGGTCCATACCTTGGAAGCTTTTCAGTAAACATGCAACATTTCTTTTGGATATTATGAAGTTTTGCGAAAGCATCTCTAGCTGACTTTTCAACAAAATCCATTCTTTCAGAGATAATTTTAATCTTTAATTTTGAATATTTTTCGTAATCCCGGTAAAACATTCGTAAAATTTTTCTCAATTTACAAAGATCAGCCTTGGCTAGTACATTTATATTTAAAGTCAATATGTTAAAATTTTCCATTAAAAGAAAATCATTGGAATAAAAAACCTTTACATACATTTGATTTAGTTAGCTACTCGATTGTCTCAGGTTTGTCTCTTACTATTTCAAAGAAAAAAAGCCGTAGGCTTTTTCCTGTTTTCTTACAATAATTACATAAAGGCTCGATCATCGAATTTTTATATTAAAGAACGAACTATAGCCTATAGTTATTGAACTATTCAGGTTGCAGTGATTTATAATAAAGAACGACCTCTTGCCTATACTAAATTTTATTAACGATCATTGAAATAACCAACAATTGCATACATTTTACTTAGTTAGCTACTTGATTGTTAGAGGTTCGTTATGCTAAAGAACGACCTCTTGCCTATACTAAATTATATAGGCCACTTAACTATAATATAGGTTAGTAAATTTACATTAAAAGACGATCACTGAAATAACTAACCATTCCATACATTGGACTTAGTTAGCTACTTGATTGTTTGAGTTTCGTCTCTTACTATTTAAAAGAAGAAAAAGCCGTAGGCTTTTTCCTGTTTGCATTTATAGTTAAAAAACGAACTCAGGTCCAAAGAAACTGAACCCTGTGGTTCATTCATATTATCTTCATTATTTTAGCTAGAATGTAAATAAACAAGTTTCTTTTTCAAATTTTAAACTGAAAAGATAGTGCTTTTAATTCAACATATTAAAAGTTCTCCCCGACGGGGAGTCGAACCCCCTTCTCCCAAGTAACAAGTGGGCATGCTTACCATTAGATTATAATAAAGAACGACCTCTTGCCTAGACTAAATTTTATACACCACTTAATTATAGTATAGGTTAGTAATTCAACAGATAGCATGGTACTGGAACATTGTAGAGAGTTGTTCAATGGCTCATTTTAAATAAAATAAAGAACGACACCTAGCCCATGTTAACTGAAAGCTTTTTCTTTCTTCTCAGCTAGCTGGGCACTGGAAGATCATAGAGAGCTGTATAATGGCTCATTTTAAAGAAAATTGCTACATCTAGTGCTTTTTGTAATTAAAAATAGAGTAGTTTTTAAAATAGAATCAATTTTTCCAAAAACTTCATTTTTGATGTATTTTCATACTGCATTGTTTCCAAAGATGTTTGAATTTTGAGGTTACATTTAAAGACGATCATTGGGATAAAAAACCATTGCATATATTGGAATTAGTTAGCCCTTTGATTTTTTGAGGTTTGTCTCTTACTATTTCAAAGAAGAAAAAGCCGTAGGCTTTTTCCTGTTTTTTACTAGGTAGCTAGAAACCTAGAAAGAGACGATCACGCCCCATAGTAAAATCCGGGTTGCAGCGGTAGCTAGCGACCTAGTAAGAGACGATCACGTCCAATATTAAGAGTTGCAGCGGTAGCTAGCAACCTAGTAAGAGACGATCACGTCCAATGTTAAGAAATATAAACACCCATAGCTCCTAAAAAAGGAGTCAGATCAAAACAAAAAGTACACCATTAGAACCGCCTTATCTGAAACCCCTGTATACTAAACTTTCTGTCCCTTGGCTTGAACAGCAAGGGAAATATATTGGCTTGAAAATCAAGAAAAGTGGCAGCTACTACAACATTCTGCCTAAACGGGATATTTTTTTCTTTATTTTCCAGAGATACCTTGGCACTGGAACAGCGTAGAGAGTTGTTCAATAGCTCATTTTAAAAGAAATTAATTGGGTTACAAATCTATAGTAATTAAAATAAATTATTTCTAAAAGAGAATAAATTTTTCCACCAAAAACTGCATTTTGATATCTTTCCACACTGCAGTCTTTCAAATATATAATAAAGAACGACCTCTTGCCTATACTAAATTTTACACGCCTCTTAATTGTAGTATAGGTTAGTAATTCAACAGATAGCTTGGCACTGGAACATCGTAGAGAGTTGTTCAATGGATCATTTTAAATCCGGGTTGCAGCGGTAGCTAGCAACCTAGTAAGAGACGATCACGTCCAATGTTAAGAAATATAAAAACCCATAGTTCCTAACAAAGGAGTCAGATCAAAACAAAAAGTACACAATTAGAACCGCCTTGTCCGAAAACCTGTATAGGAAACTTTCTGTCCCTTGGCTTGAACAGCAAGGGTAATATATTGGCTTGAAAATCAAGAAAAGTGGCAGCTACTACAACATTCTGCTTAAACGGGATATTTTTTTCTTTCTTTTTTTCTTTTTTCTTTTCCACAGATAGCTTGGCACTGCAACATCGTAGAGGGTTGTCCAATAGCTCATTTTAAAGGAAATTAATTGGGTTAAAAATCTTTTGTAACTAAAATAAATTTTTTCTAAAAGAGAATAAATTTTTCCACCAAAAACTGCATTTTTGATGTCTTTTCACACTGCAGTCTTTCAAACATAATCGTATACCAGCGGTAAGATTTGAACCCACGCCTCCGAAGAGACTGGTGGCTAACACCAGTGCCTTGGACCACTCGGAAAGGCTGCCTCTCATAAATAACTATATATGTGAATCTGGGTTGCAGCAGTATTTACAGTAAAGAACGATCGCTCATGCATAGTAACTGATATATGGTGGTTCCAGGGGTAGTTACTTGTGGTTCGTCTCTAACTATTTCAAAGAAGAAAAAGCCGTAGGCTTTTTCCTGTTTGTAAAGATATATATCCGGGTTGCAGCGGTAGCTAGCAACCTAGTAAGAGACGATCACGTCCAATGTTAAGAAATATAAAAACCCATAGCTCCTAACAGAGGAGTCAGATCAAAACAAAAAGTACACCATTAGAACCGCCTTGTCCGAAACCTCTATAGAGGAAACTTACCGCCCTTTGGCTTGAATAACAAAGAAAATAAATTGGCTTGAAAATCAAGCAAATTGACTTTTACCACGTTATTCTCCACAAACGGGATATTTTTTTCTCTTTTCTTTTGTATCCAGAGATAGCTTGGCACTGGAACATCGTAGAGGGTTGTTCAATAGCTCATTTTAAAGGAAATTAATTGGGTTAAAAACGTTTTGTAACTACAATAAATTATTTCTAAAAGATATAATAAAGAACGAACTCATGCCTATACTAAATTTTATAGGCTCCTTAACTATAGTATAGGCTAGTTTTACATATAGCATCGACATAGTTCATCATAAAATGTGTCAGTCAAGAGGATCTCATGTAGTAGTTATTAATAGAAGTTTTGTTTAGACTAACAAGAAAAATGTATAAAAATTGCCTTCGGCAGGAATTGAACCTGTGACCTTTGGAGCACAATTCCAACACACTATCCACGGCACCACATAGGCTTTCAAGGATACAATTTAAAATATTTTATATTTTATATTAAAAGACGATCATTAGAACACCAAACCATAGCATATATTGGACTCAGTTAGCTGCCTTATTCTTTGAAGTTCGTCTTATACTATTCCAAATAAGAATGAGCCGTAGGATTTTTCCTTTCTGTAATCAAGGTTTTTATCAAACAGTTCGTGGTAAGGAACTGTATAGTAAGAGCGACTGGTCTCAATAGTAACTGAAACTCTAAAAAACGGAATATTCACATTTTTATGATGATCTTAAATATGTAATAACCGTATATGACATAATAAGAGATTACGTTAAAATTGTTACATAAAGAATCGAAATAGTTCATTATATTATATTAATCCGGGTTGCAGTGGTAGCTAGTAACCAAGCAACAGACGGTCAGGTCCAATTTTAAGAAATATAAAAACCCATAACTCATAAAAAAAGAGTCAGATCAAAACGAAAAGTACACAATTAGAACCACCTTGTCCGAAACTGTCATATAGGAAACTTTCTGTTAATTGTTTTGAACAGCAAGGGAAATATATTGGCTTGGAAGTCAAGAAAAGTGGCAGCTCCTACAGCATCCTGCCTATACGGCCTCTTTTTTTATCTTTTTTTCTTCCACAGATAGCTTGACACTGGAACATCGTAGAGAGTTTTTCAATGGTTCTTTTTAAACGAAATTACTGGGGTTATAAACTTTTTATAACTTTACGTAAGGGACCGATATAGTTCATCATCAATTCTTCACATAAAGGACCGATATTGTTTCTCATAAATGGTGTTTGTCGATATGTTTTATTATATAAATTGTCCATTATTATGTAAATGAAGTAATTTTTTGGGGGTTTTAACAAAAATTTATTGGTTAACTGAAACTAGAATAGTTCCTGAAAATATTAAATAAAATAATTTTATTTAACTGCAAACTGCAAAAATATTTATGATGTCTGAGCAGCGGTAGCTAGCAACCTAGTAAGAGACGATCACGTCCAATGTTAAGAAATATAATAACCCATAGTTCCTAACAGAGGAGTCAGATCAAAACAAAAAGTACACCATTAGAACCGCCTTGTCCGAAACCTCTATAAAGGAAACTTACCGCCCTTTGGCTTGAATAATAAAGAAAATATATTGGCTTGAAAAACAAGCAAATTGACCTTTACCACGTTATTCTCCACAAACGGGATATTTTTTTCTCTTTTCTTTTGTATCCAGAGATTATAATAAAGAACGACCTTTTGCCTATAATAAATTTTATACGCCACTTAAGTATAGTATAGGTTAGTAATCCGGGTTGCAGCGGTAGCTAGCAACCTAGTAAGAGACGATCACGTCCAATGTTAAGAAATGTAAAACCTTCATAGTTCCTAAGAAAGGAGTCAGATCAAAACAAAAAGTACACCATTAGAACTGCCTTTTCCGAAAACCCTTGAAAGGAAACTTACCGCCCTTTGGTTTGAACAGCAAGGGAAATATATTGGCTTGAAAATCAAGAAAATTGACTTTAACCACGTTATTCTCCACAAACGGGATATTTTTTTTCTTTTTTCTTCTTTTCCAGAGATAGCTTTGCACTGGAACATCGTAGAGAATTGTTCAATGGCTCATTTTAAAGGAAATTAATTGGATTAAAATCCTTTTGTAACTAAAACGTGGCAGCTACTACAACAGTCTGCCTAAACGGGATATTTTTTTTCTTGTTATCCAGAGATAGCTTTGCACTGGAACATCGCAGAAAGTTGTTCAATGGCTCATTTTAAAGGAAATTAATTGGTTTAAAAACCTTTTGTAACTAAAACAAATTACAACAGGATAAATTTTTCCACTAAAAACTGTATTTTTGATGTCTTTCCATACTACTAGCAACCTAGCAACCTAGCTAGCAACCTAGTAAGAGACGATCACGTCCAATGTTAAGAAATATAAAAACCCATAGTTCCTAAAAAAAGGAGTCAGATCAAAACAAAAAGTACAGCATTAGAACCGCCCTGTCCGAAATCCCTTGAAAGAAAACTTACCGCCCTATTGCTTGAACAGCAATTGAAATATATTGGCTTGAAAATCGAGAAAATTGACTTTAACCACGTTATTCTCGACAAACGGGATATTCTTTTCTTTTTTTCTTCTTTTCAAGAGATCGCTTTGCACTGGAATTTATAATAAAGAATGAACTCTCGCCTATACAAAATTTTATACGCCACTGAATTGTAGTATAGTTTGGTAATGACATTAAAAGACGATCTCTGAAATAACAAACCATTCCTTACATTGGACTTAGTTAGCTACATGATTGTTTGAGTTTTGTCTCTTACTATTTAAAGGAATATAATATAGAACGACCTCTTGCCTATATTAAACTTTATAGGCCACTTAACTGTAGTATAGGTTAGTAAAGTCCAGGTTGCAGCGGTAGCTAGCAACATCATCTGGGTTGCAACGATAGCTAGCAAACTAGTAAGAGACGATCACGCCCCATATTAGAAACTAATGTAACCGATAACTCCTGAAAAAAGATTCAGATCAAAACAAAAAGTACACTTTTAGAACCGCCTTTACCAAAACTTCTATATAAAAAAACTTCCCGTCCTTTGGCTTGAATAACTAAGAAATTATATTGGCTTGAAAATCAAGAAAATTGACTTTAACCACGATATCCTCCACAAACAGCATCTTTTTTTCTTTCCGCTTTTTTTTATTCCTCAGCTAGATGGACAATGCAAAATCATAGAGAGCTGTATAATGGCTCATTTTAAAGGAAATTGCTACATCTAGTCGCTTTTGTGTATAATAAAGATCGAACTCTTCCCTATACTAACTTGCATACGCAACTTCACTACAGTTAAGATTACATTATAGTATAGGTTAGTAACTCAACAGATAGCATGGCACTGGAACATCGTAAAGAGTTGTTCAATGGCTCATTTTGAATATAATAAAGAACGACCTCTTTCCTATACTAAATTTTATACGCCACTTAATTATAGTACAGGTTAGTAATTCAACAGATAGCATGGCACTGGAACATCGTAGAGAGTTGTTCAATGGCTCATTTTAAAGGAAATTAATGGGGTTAAAAACCTTTTGTAATTGAAACAAATTATTTTTATTACATTAAGACATTTTAATTATGTTCCTTAAGAAATCATCATAAGTAAAAAATTTCCCATACATCCGGGTTGCAGCGGTAGCTAGCAACCTAGTAAGAGACGATCACGTCCAATGTTAAGAAATATAAAAACCCATAGTTCTTAAAAAAAGAGTCAGATCAAAACAAACCCCTGCATAGTAAAATTTCTGTCCCTTTGCTTGAACAGCAAGGGAAATATATTTTCTTGAAAATCAAGAAAAGTGGCAGCTACTACAACATTCTGCCTAAACGGGATATTTTTTTCTTTTTTTTTTCTTTTTTTTTCTTTTTTCTTTTCCACAGATAGCTTGGCACTGGAACATCGTAAAGGGTTGTTCAATAGCGCATTTTAAAGGAAATTAATTGGGTTAAAAATCTATAGTAACTAAAATAAATTATTTCTAAAAGAGAATACATTTTTCCACCATACAATAAAGAACGACACTTAGTCCATGTTAACTGAAAGCTTTTTCTTTCTCCTCAGCTAGCTGGGCACTCAAAAATCATAGAGAGCTGTATAATAGCTCATTTTAAAGGAAATTGCTACATCTAGTGCTTTTTGTAATTAAAAATAAAATAGTTTTTAAAGTAGAATCAATTTTGTCAGAAAACTGCATTTTTGATGTATTTTCATACTGCATTGTTTTCAAAGATATTTGAATTTTGAAGTTACATTAAAAGACGATCATCAAACAGTTCGTGGTAAAGAACTGTAAGTAAGGAGCGACCCGGCTCAATGGTAACCGAAACTTTAAAAAACCGAATTTTGATACCAGTAGATACACCAAAAGAATCAAGTTTTAATTTTGATTTCAAATATATACGTTTCATCAAGTTTAATTATACCCATGAACAGTTACGTACCTGAGAAAATTTGGCTGATTTTCGAAAAAAGGGGGAAAGACCCTCTAAAAGATATAGAACCTTAATGAAAATCACACCATCATATTCAGCGTATCAGAGAACCCTACTGTAGAGATTTCAAGCTCCTATCTACAAAAATATGGAATTTTACATTTTTTGCCAGAAGAAAGATCACGGATGCGTGTTTATTTTTCTTTGTTTTTTTTCTTTTCCCCAGGGGTGATCGTATCGATTACATTAAGGAACGAACTGTAACTCATAGTAACTGAAGTATTAAACCAACCAGTTTGTGGTCATAATAAAAAGTTGTGTAATAGCTCATTTTAAAGGAAATTGCTGTATATAGAAACTTTTTTGTAATTAATTACAGTAAATAACAACATTCCAGCCCATAGTAACTAAAATAAGATTATAATTAATGTTAAAGATTGATCAATGATATCATAACCGTAGGTTCTAGCCAGGTCGTCTCTTGCTATTCCAATTAAGAAAAAACAATATGCTTTTCCTGTTTGTAATACAGTAAGGATTTTTGGTATCTTTCCGGGTTGCAGCGGTAGCTAGCAACCTAGTAAGAGACGATCACGTCCAATGTTAAGAAATATAAAAACCCATAGTTCCTAAAAAAAGGAGTCAAATCAAAACAAAATGTACACCATTAGAACCGCCTTGTCCGAAAACCCTGCATGGTAAACTTTCTGTCCCTTGGCTTGAACAGCAAGGGAAATATATTGGCTTGAAAATCAAGAAAAGTGGTAGCTACTACAACATTCTGCCTAAACGGGATATTTTTTTTTCTTTATATCCAGAGATAGCTTGGTACTGGAACATCGTAGATAGTTGTTCAATGGCTCATTTTAAAGGAAATTAATTGGGTTAAAAATCTATAGTAACTAAAATAAATTATTTCTAAAAGAGAATAAATTTTTCCACCAAAACTGCATTTTGGATGTCTTTTCACACTGCAGTCTTTCAAACATAATCGTATACCAGCGGTAAGATTTGAACCCACGCCTCCGAAGAGACAGGTGGCTAACACAGGTGCCTTGGACCACTCGGCCAGGCTGCCTCTCATAAATATATATATATGTGAATTTGGGTTGCAGCAGTAGCTAGCAACCTAGTTATTATAATAAGGAACTTTTGTTTTTTTTAAAACAAAAAGCACACCATTAGAACTGCATTGTTCGAAACCACTGTAAAGGAAACTTACCGCCCTTTGGCTTGATCCGGGTTGCAGCGGTAGCTAGCAACCTAGTAAGAGACGATCACGTCCAATGTTAAGAAATATAAAAACCCCTAACTCCTAAGAAAAGAGTCAGATCAAAACAAAAAGAACACCATTAGAACTTACCGCCCTTTGGCTTGAATAATAAAAAAATATATTGGCTTGATCCGGGTTGTAGCGGTAGCTAGCAACCTAGTAAGAGACGATCACGTCCAATGTTAAGAAATATAAAAACCCATAGTTTCTAAAAAAAAGGAGTCAGATCAAAACAAAAAGTACACCATTAGAATCGCCTTGTCCAAAACCCCTATATAGGAAACTTACCGCCCTTTGGCTTAAATAATCAAGAAAATATATTGGCTTGATCCGGGTTGCAGCGGTAGCTAGAAACCTAGTAAGAGACGATCACGTCCAATGTTAAGAAATATAAAAACCCATAGTTCCTAAAAAAGGAGTCAGATCGAAACAAAAAGTACACCATTATCCGGGTTGCAGCGGTAGCTAGCAACCTAGTAAGAGACGATCACGTCCAATGTTAAGAAATAAAAAAAACCCCTAGCTCCTAAAAAAGGAGTTAGATCAAAACAAAAATTACACCTTTAGAACCGCCTTGTCCGAAACCCCTGCATAGGAAACTTTCTTTTATTTGGCTTGAACAGCAAGGGAAATATATTGGCTTGAAAATCAAGAAAAGTGGCAGCTACTACAACATTCTGCCTAAACAGGATATTTTTTTCTTTCTTTCTTGTTATCCAGAGATAGCTTTGCACTGGAACATCGTAGAAAGTTGTTCAATGGCTCATTTTAAAGGAAATTAATTGGGTTAAAAACCTTTTGTAACTAAAACAAATTATTTTAAAAAAGGATAAATTTTTCCACTAAAAACTGTATTTTTGATGTCTTTCCATACTGCTGTCTTTTCAAAGACATTTGATTTTTGAAGCAATCAAACAGTTCGTGGTAAGGTTGTATTTTAAACTTTATATCCGGGTTGCAGCGGTAGCTAGCAACCTAGTAAGAGACGATCACGTCCAATGTTAAGAAATATAAAAACCCATAGTTCCTAAAAAGGAGTCAGATCAAAACAAAAAGTACACCATTATTACAGTAAAGAACGATCTCTGGCCCAGAGTAACTGATATATTGTTCCGGGTTGGAGCGGTAGCTAGCAACCTAGTAAGAGACGATCACGCCCAATGTTAAGAAATATAAAGCCCATAGACCCTAAAAAAGGAATTTACAGTAAAGAACGAACTTCCAGCCAATAGTAACTAAAACAGTTACATAAAGGCTCGATCATCGAATTTAAGCTGAAAGTAAGTAAAGGACACTTATGCCTCCATATATCCACAGTGATGTATAAGATTTCCCATTACATCTGTAAACTGTTCCACAGTTGCCGGTCCATACCTTGGAAGACTTTCACTAAACATGCAACATTTGTTTTGGATATTACTATGAAGTTTTGCGAAAGCATCTTTAGCTGACTTTTTTTCCACAAAATCCATTCTTTCAGAGATAATTTTAATCTTTAATTTTGAATACTTTTCGTAATTCCGGTAAAACATTCGTAAAATTTTTCTCAATTTACAAAGATCAGCCTGTGCGTTCTTTGCAGCTGGTGTAAACTGCAAAAATATTCATGGTATCCGAGTAATAGTTCAAATATTTCAATTCAAGCTAGAAAAATACCTTAAAATGTTAAAATTAGTTTTATTTTTGGTTAGGTTCTAACCTACCCGATGTGGGATTTACTATGTAGTTTCAGAGCAAAAATTCAATTTTTTAATATATTTTATTTTTCAGTTTAGAATCGCTAAAGTTATTATGTAAACTGCAAAAATATTTATGATATCTGAGCAATAATTTTAATCTTTTCATTCAAACTAACTAAATACCTGAAAATTTAAAAATTAGTTGTACTTTTTGTTAGGTTATGGATACTCGATACGAGTCTTAAGAAGTGTTAATTAGATAAGAATATTATTTCTTGTTTTGTAATAAGATGTCTTCTAAGCGAGTTATACGTAATTTAAAAAAAAAACAGTACTATACAAAAAACCGAGATAGCATCTTGGAAAAAAAAGCAAAGGTAATCAACTGACAAGGCGTATCGAGATGCGAAAATTGATAGTGACAAACAGCGTTATTATAATGATGAAATTTATAGACATGCGAAAATTGATAGTGACAAACAGCGTTATTATAATGATGAAGTTTATAGACATGCGAAAATTGATAGTGACAAACAGCGCTATTATAATGATGAAGTTTGTAGACATGCAAAAACTGATAGTGACAAACAGCCTTTTTATAATGATGAAGTTTATAGACATGCAAAAATTGAGACAGCCAAACAAAAGAGCAAGGAACGGTATGATAACGATACAGATTACTGCCTTGTCCGAATCCCCTGTATAGGAAACTTTCTGTCCCTTGGCCTTAACACCAAAGGAAATATCTTGATAAGAATCTTCAGAGCAGCTTCGGAGGTCGGTGGATCAAAACCTAACCAAAGAACGCTAGACCTTAGGCCCAACGAGGTTCAATGAGATTTCGATCCATCCTTCTCCGGGGCAAACGCCCAACGCACTTCCACTGCGGTAAGCTGCTCACACTGAAGAAAGTGATTTAAACAGTTTATGATGTATTATACGGGAATTTTTTTCTAAATCCACAATTTTATAGTAAAGAACGAGCTCTAAATAATGGTTGTACCTATGGTTGTAGCTGCAATCAAGTAAAAGACAAACCAAAGCATGTAGTAATTAAAAGTTTAAAATATGTTTTCAAAAATCATAATTGCTGTAGTTGACACAATCTAGTGAAAGGTGAACCAGAGCCCATAGTAACCAAAAAGTGAAAAAACACGTTTTTGAAAATAATCATTATTGCAGTAGTTTGCACAACCTAGTGAAAGGCGAGCCAGAGCCCATAGTAACCAAAAAGTGTTACTGATCAGGATTGCAGCGGTAGCTAGCAACCTAGTAAGAGACGACCACGCCTCATAGTAAAAACTAAATCAAACAGTGCGTGGTAATGAACTGTATAGTAAGAGCGACTCGTCTCAATAGTAACCGAAGCTCTAGAAAACAGAATTTTAATATTTATAATAAAGAACGACCTCTTGCCTATACTAAATTTTATACGCCACTTAATTATAGTATAGGTTAGTAATTCAACAGATAGCATGGCACTGGAACATCGTAAAGAGTTGTTCAATGGCTCATTTTGAAGGAAATTAATGGGGTTAAAAACCATTTGTAATTATAGAAAAGAAAGAATAACTGAAAAATGAATCATGCTTGCTGTAGTAGATGCAACTTAGTAAAAGATGAGCACGTAAATGAGGATTATATAATTTTCATCGGATATACCTGACACCTAGTAAAGAACAAACCACGACATATAGTAACTAAAAGTTAAGGTAATACAAGCATATTATGAGAAGTTATTTGTCTGGGGAATAGTACCATACTAAGGTTTGTGTATTACGACTCCAACTAAGATAAAGCCATAAGCTTTTTCCCGTTTATAATCAAAAAGTTTATGGTAACGAACTGTAGTAACAGCGACTCGTCTCAATAGTAATCGGGGTTGCAGCGGTATTTAGCAACCTAATAACAGCAAAAAAAATTTTTTAAACACGAAAAACGGGTTTTAATTTTCTAACAAGCAGTGAACTACAAAACAATTAATTATGCACAAAAGCTCCGAATATTTCGGCCCCACATCCGGGAGCCTTTCTCAAAGGAAAAAAAATAAATAAATAAAGCAAAAAAAAAACCAACTTAAATTACATTACAATAAAACATACTAAACACATAAAGAGAACAAAAAGCAAAACCGAAAGAAAAATATAAATAAATAAGAACAAAACTCACATATTAATTAAACACTTCCAGGCACTGAATTTCTTTCAACTGGCCTCCTCTCAGTATATAAATGGAAATATATTAAATAAACACTTCCATGTACTGAATGTCTATATTGATTCTACTATAGTAGAATCAATATAGACATTCAGTACATGGAAGTGTTTATTTAATATATTTCCATTTATATACTGAGAGGAGGCCAGTTGAAAGACATTCAGTGCATGGAAGTGTTTAATTAATATGTGAGTTTTGTTCTTATTTATTTATATTTTTCCTTCGTTTTTGCTTTTTGTTCTCTTTATGTGTTTAGTATGTTTTATTGTAATGTAATTTAAGTTGTTTTTTTTTTGCTTTATTTATTTATTTTTTTTTTCAGTTGAGAAAGGCTCCCGGATATGGGGCCGAAATATTCGGAGCTTTTGTGCATAATTAATTGTTTTATAGTTCACTGCTTGTTAAAAAATTAAAACCCGTTTTTCATGTTTAAAATTTTTGTTTTTTTTTTAATGGAAAAGCAGTGTGGTCTAAAAAATTATTTAACCTAATAACAGACGATCACTTCCAATGTTAAGAAATATAAAAACCCTTAACTCCTACAAAAAAAGTCAGATCAAAACAAAAAGTACACCATTAGGACCGCTTTGTCTGAAACCCCTGTATAGGAAACTTTTTGTCATTTGGCTGGAACAGCAAGGGAAATATATTGGCTTGAAAATCAAGAAAAGTGGCTGCTATTACAACATTCTGCCTAAACGGCATATTTTTTCTTTCTTCTTTCTTTTCCACAGATAGCTTGGCACTGGAACATCGAAGAGAGTTTTTCAACGGCTCATTTTAAAGAAAATTAATTGGGTTAAAAATCTTTTGTAACTAGAATAAATTATTTTTAAAAGAGAATGAATTTTTCCAATAAAAACTGCATTTTTGATGTCTTTTCATACTGCAGTCTTTTTACATAAAGGTTCGATCATCGAATTTAACCTGAAACTAAGTAAAGGACAATTATGCCTCCATATATTCACAGTGATGTATAGGATTTCCCATTACATTTGTAAACTGTTCCACAGTTGCCGGTCCATACCTTGGAAGCTTTTCACTAAACATGCAACATTTCTTTTGGATATTATGAAGTTTTGCGAAAGCATCTCTAGCTGACTTTTCAACAAAATCCATTCTTTCAGAGATAATTTTAATCTTTAATTTTGAATATTTTTCGTAATCCCGGTAAAACATTCGTAAAATTTTTCTCAATTTACAAAGATCAGCCTTGGCTAGTACATTTATATTTAAAGTCAATATGCTAAATTTTCCATTAAAAGAAAATCATTGGAATAAAAAACCTTTACATACATTTGATTTAGTTAGCTACTCGATTGTCTGAGGTTCGTCTCTTACTATTTCAAAGAAGAAAAAGCCGTAGGATTTTTCCTGTTTTCTTACAATAATTACATAAAGGCTCGATCATCGAATTTTTATATTAAAGAACGAACTATAGCCTATAGCTATTGAACTATCCGGGTTGCAGTGGCTTATAATACGGAACGACCTCTTGCCTATACTAAATTTTATTAACGATCATTGAAATAACCAACAATTGCATACATTTTACTTAGTTAGCTACTTGATTGTTTGAGGTTCGTTATAATAAAGAACGACCTCTTGCCTATACTAAATTATATAGGCCACTTAACTATACTATAGGTTAGTAAATTTACATTAAAAGACGATCACTGAAATAACAAACCATTCCATACATTCGACTTAGTTAGCTACTTGATTGTTTGAGTTTCGTCTCTTACTATTTAAAAGAAGAAAAAGCCGTAAGATTTTTCTTCTTTGTATTTATAGTTTAAAAACGAACTCGGTTCCAAAGAAACTAAACCCTGTGGTTCATTCATATTATCTTCATTATTTTAGCTAGAATGTAAATAAACAAGTTTCTTTTTTAAATTTTAAACTGAAAAGATAGTGCTTTTAATTCAACATATTAAAAGTTCTCCCCGACGGGGAGTCGAACCCCTTCTCCCAAGTAACAAGTGGGCATGCTTACCATTAGATCCGGGTTGCAGCGGTAGCTAGCAATCTAGTAAGAGACGATCACGTCCAATGTTAAGAAATATAAAAACCCATAGCTCCTAAAAAAGGAGTAAGATCAAAACAAAAAGTACACCATTAGAACCGCCTTGTCCGAAACCCCTGTATAGGGAAACTTTCTGTCATTTGGCTTGAACAGCAAGGGAAATATATTGGCCTGAAAATCAAGAAATGTGGCAGCTACTACAACATTCTGCCTGTAACTGATCGAAAGCAATTTGGTAACATCCCTAAGTGTTCGACAGTTCATTACCTCGTTAATTTAATTGATTTTATTTTAAAACATCTGGATGAACCTGGAAAATGGATAAATTTAATTGCATTTGATTTCAAAAAAGCATTTGAGCTTGTTGATCACAAAATTCTTTTAGAAAAAATGGCGGAAAAAAATATACCCAGCTTTATTATTAAAATCATCAAGAGCTTCTTAACAAATAGAGATCAAACTGTGCAGTATAAAGACCAATTTTCCACTTTTCTGCCAGTTTTTTGTGGAATTCCACTGGGAACTGTGATCGGGCCGCTGGGCTTCCTCCTCATGATAAATGAAATCGCTGCTAAGCTGGGGGACAGATGGAAATACGTTGACGACTTGTCTTTAATGGAAATCGTATCTAAGGATTCGAAGAGCAATGCTGCTGGTATCATTGACCAAGTTACCTCAGAGGCGGCTGAACTAAATATGGTCGTGAATAAAGACAAATGCTCGGTCACGACATTTTCTTTTCTTCAGAATACTCAACCGTCTTTCGAACCTCTTATCGCTTCCGAGATAACAAGCTATAAGATAACTTAACTTGGAGTGGGGATTTCTTCCGATTTCTCATGGCGGGAGAACGAAAAGACAACTGTAAAAAAATCTAACATCATAATCCAAATGCTAAAAACACTGAAAAAATATCGATTTCCTAAGGATAAGCCGAAACTAATATTTCACTCTTTCATCCGCCCCTTAGTTGAATATGCTTGTCCGGTTTAGCACTTTGCCCTTACCCAGGATGAAATTGATAAAATAGAACGAGTTCAGAAGAGATCACTGCAAATCATTTATGGCGGATCCCCTCTACCTTACTCCTTTTACCTCAAGGAATTTAAACTTGAATCCCTTTCTTCCCGCTGAGGAAAATTATGCCAAAGATTTGGCTCCATCCTCCTTCAACATCCCATCGACTGATCATTCCTTCCCCTACCTTTTGTCCCTATAAGATCTCGTCCCCCAGGGAAGTGGCTGAGAAAGTTCCGAAACTAACCCCAGTCCACCGTAACACCATGCGTTATAGTAAAAGCTTTGTGCCAAGCTTTGTCAAATATTATAATGATCTCTAGTGTTTTTATTGTTTAGTTTATTTTTATCCTGACGAAGATTTACCGGATAATTTTATTCCCAATCTCAAGTGTTTTTATCCTTTAGGTTATTTATCCTGACGATGTTTTATTCGACAACTTTATTTTGTTAATTATGACTAAGAGACATCATATTTGGGCTTTGCCCACGAGAGCTATGTCTTGTTTTTTAATTAAATGAATTTGAATTTGAATTTGAATTTAAACGGGATATTTTTTCTTTCTTTCTTGTTATCCAGAGATAGCTTTGCGCTGGAACATCGTAGAAAATTGTTCAATGGCTCATTTTAAAGGAAATAATTGGGTTAAAAAAATTTTGTAACTAAAACAAATTATTTTAAAACAGGATAAATTTTCCCACTAAAAACTGTATTTTTGATGTCTTTCTATACTGCTGTCTTTTCAAAGACATTTGATTTTTGAAGCAATAAAACAGTTCGTGGTAAGGTTGTATTTTAAACTTTATATCCGGGTTGCAGCGGTAGCTAGCAACCTAGTAAGAGACGATCACGTCCAATGTTAAGAAATATAAAAACCCAAAGTTCCTAAAAAAGGAGTCAGATCAAAACAAAACGTACACAATTATTACAGTAAAGAACGATCTCTGGCCCATAGTAACTGATATATTGTTCCGGGTTGGAGCGGTAGCTAGCAACCTAGTAAGAGACGATCACGTCCAATGTTAAGAAATATAAAACCCATAGATCCTAAAAAAGGAATTTACAGTAAAGAACGAACTTCCAGCCAATAGTAACTAAAACAGTTACATAAAGGCTCGATCATCGATTTTAAGCTGAAACTAAGTAAAGGACAATTATGCCTCCATATATCCACAGTAATGTATAAGATTTCCCATTACATCTGTAAACTATTCCAGAGTTGCCGGTCCATACCTTGGAAGCTTTTCACTAAACTCGCAACATTTGTTTTGGATATTACTATGAAGTTTTGCAAAAGCATCTCTAGCTGACTTTTTTCCACAAAATCCATTCTTTCAGAGATAATTTTAATCTTTAATTTTGAATATTTTTCGTAATTCCGGTAAAACATTCGTAAAATTTTTCTCAATTTACAAAGATCAGCCTGTGCGTTCTTTGCAGCTGGTGTAAACTGCAAAAATATTCATGGTATCCGAGTAATAGTTCGAATATTTCAATTCAAGCTAGAAAAATACCTTAGAATGTTAAAATTAGTTTTATTTTTGGTTAGGTTCTAACTACCCGATGTGGGATTTACTATGTAGTTTCAGAGCAAAAATTCAATGTTTTAATATATTTTATTTTTCAGTTTAGAATTGCTAAAGTCATTATGTAAACTGCAAAAATATTTATGATATCTGAGCAATAATTTTAATCTTTTCATTCAAACTAACTAAATACCTGAAAATTTAAAAATTAGTTTTACTTTTTGTTAGGTTATGGATACTCGATACAAGTCTTAAGAAGTGTTAATTAGATAAGAATATTATTTCTTGTTTTGTAATAAGATGTCTTCTAAGCGAGTTATACGTAATTTAAAAAAAACAGTACTATACAAAAAACAGAGATAGCATCTTGGGAAAAAAAGCAAAGGTAATCAACTGACAAGGGATATCGAGATGCGAAAATTGATAGTGACAAACAGCGTTATTATAATGATGAAGTTTATAGACATGCGAAAATTGATAGTGACAAACAGCGTTATTATAATGATGAAGTTTGTAGACATGCAAAACTGATAGTGACAAACAGCCTTTTTATAATGATGAAGTTTATAGACATGCAAAAATTGAGACAGCCAAACAAAAGAGCAAGGAACAGTATGATAACGATAAAGATTACTGCCTTGTCCGAATCCCCTATATAGAAAACTTTCTGTCCCTTGGCCTTAACAGCAAGGGAAATATCTTGATAAGAATCTTCAGAGGAGCTTCGGAGGTCGGTGGATCGAAACCTAACCAAAGAACGCTAGACCTTAGGCCCAACGAGGTTCAATGAGATTTCGATCCATCCTTCTCCAGGGCAAACGCCAAACGCACTTCCACTGCGCTAAGCTACTCACACTGAAGAAAGTGATTTAAACAGCTTATGATGTATTATACAGGAATTTTTTTCTAAATCCACAATTTCCGGGTTGCAGCGGTAGCTAGCAACCTAGTAAGAGACGATCACCTCCAATGTTAAGAAATATAAAAACCCGTAGCTCCTAAAAAAAGAGTCAGATCAAAACAAAAAGTACACCATTAGAACCGCCTTGTCCAAATCCTCCATAAAGGAAACTTACCGCCCTTTGGCTTGAATAACAAAGAAAATATATTGGCTTGAAAATCAAGAAAATAGACTTTTACCACGTTATTCTCCCCAAACGGGATATTTTTTTCTTTTTTCTTTTCCACAGATAGCTTGGCACTGGAACATCGTAGAGGGTTGTTCAATAGCTCATTTTAAAGGAAATTAATTGGGTTAAAAATTATAGTAACTAAAATAAATTATTTCTAAAAGAGAATAAATTTTTCCAATAAAAACTGTATTTTTGATGCAGTGACGTCATAATTACTATATAAGAAACGTCAAAACTGCAAATGGTCTCATTCATGAATACATAATGGTTAGATCAAAGCAAGCTGCACGCAAGTTAAAAAATCAGTACTAAAAAATCAAGAAAAGTGGCAGCTGCTACAACATTCTGCCTAAACGGGATATTTTTTTTCTCTTTTCTTTGTTTCCAGTATAATAAAGATCAAACTCTTCCCTATACTAACTTGCATACGCAACTTTACTATAGTTAAGATTACAGTATTTATATTTTTTTTACATTAAAAGACGATCACTGAAATTTATATAATAAAGAACGACATCTTGCCTATACTAAATTTTATATGCCACCTAATTATTATAGTATAGGTTAGTAATTCAACAGATAGCATGGCACTGGAACATTGTAGAGAGTTGTTCAATGGCTCATTTTAAAGGAAATTAATGGGGTTAAAAACCTTTTGTAATTAATACAATAAAGAACGACACCTTGCCTATGTTAACTAAAACATAAATAGGGATTATGTAATTTCCAATAGTATCATGGCTGTAGAGATGGCTGAAACCTAGTTACAATAAAAAACGATCATTGGAATAACAAAAATTGAATACCTTTGGAATTAGCTAGCTACTTGATTATTTGAGACTCGTCTCTTACTATTTAAAAGAAGAAAAAGCCGTAGGCTTTTTCCTGTGTGTAATCAGTTTATTATCATAGGCAGCACGCTAGCACTGCCTGAGTAAAGAACGATGTGGGCACAATGTGTTTTTTAATCCGGGTTGCAGCGATAGCTAGCAACCTAGTAAGAGACGATCACGTCCAATGTTAAGAAATATAAAACCCATAGTTCCTAACAAAGGAGTCAGATCAAAACAAAAAGTACACCATTAGAACCGCCTTGTCCGAAACCCCTGTATAGGAAACTTTCTGTCCCTTGGCTTGAACAGCAAGGGAAATATATTGGCTTGAAAATCAAGAAAATTGACTTTAACCACGTTATTCTCCCCAAACGGGATATTTTTTTCTCTTTTCTTTTTTTTTCTTTTCCACAGATAGCTTGGCACTGGAACATCGTAGAGGGTTGTTCAATAGCTCATTTTAAAAGAAATTAATTGGGTTAAAAATCTATAGTAACTAAAATAAATTATTTCTAAAAGAGAATAAATTTTTCCACCAAAAACTGCATTTTTGATGTCTTTTCACACTGCAGTCTTTCAAACATAATCGTATACTAGCGGTAAGATTTGAACCCACGCCTCCGAAGAGACTAGTGGCTAACACCAGTGTCTTGGACCACTCGGCCAGGCCGCCTCTCATAAATAAATATATATGTGAATTTGGGTTGCAGCAGTAGCTAGCAACCTAGTAAGAGACGATCAGTCCCATGCTAAGAAATATAACAAAACTCCTAAAAATAGAGTAAGATCAAAACAAAAGTACATCATTAGAACTACCTTGTCTGAAACCCTACTAGATAAATAATGAATGTCGTAGCTTTATATTAGAGCTATGACGTGAATAGAAAAACACGAAATTATATTGTTGTTTCTGATGACGTCATGAAATAATATCATTGCGCCTTGACGTCAATAAAATCATTACGCCGTGACGTCATAATCCGGGTTGCAGCGGTAGCTAGCAACCTAGTAAGAGACGATCACGTCCAATGTTAAGAAATATAAAAACCCATAGTTCATAACAGAGGAGTCAGATCAAAACAAAAAGTACACCATTAGAACCGCCTTGTCCGAAACCCCTGTATAAGAAACTTTCTGTCCCTTGGCTTGAACAGCAAGGGAAATATATTGGCATGAAAATCAAGAAAATTGACTTTACCCACGTTATTCTCCCCAAACGGGATATTTTTTTCTTTTTTCTTTTTTTTTCTTTTTCTTTTCCACAGATAGCTTGGCACTAAAACATCGTAGAGGGTTGTTCAATAGCTCATTTTAAAGGAAATTAATTGGGTTAAAAATCTATAGTAACTAAAATAAATTATTTCTAAAAGAGAATAAATTTTTCCACCAAAAACTGCATTTTTGATGTCTTTTCACACTGCAGTCTTTCAAACATAATCGTATACCAGCGGTAAGATTTGAACCCACTCCTCCGAAGAGACTGGTGGCTAACACCAGTGTCTTGGACCACTCGGCCAGGCTGCCTCTCATAAATAAATATATATGTGAATTTGGGTTGCAGCAGTAGCTAGCAACCTAGTAAGAGACGATCAGTCCCATGCTAAGAAATATAACAAAACTCCTAAAAATAGAGTAAGATCAAAACAAAAGTACATCATTAGAACTACCTTGTCTGAAACCCTACTAAATAAATAATGAATGTCGTAGCTTTATATTAGAGCTATGAAGTGAATAGAAAAACACGAAATTATATTGTTGTTTCTGATGACGTCATGAAATAATATCATTGCGCCTTGACGTCAATAAAATCATTACGCCTTGACGTCATAATTACTACTTAAGAACGACACAGATGTAAATTCTCTCATTCTTGATTAGAATAATGGTTAGATCGAAGCAAGCTATACGCAATTTGAAAAAACAGTACTACACAAACAACAGAGATATTATCTTGAAAAGAGAAAATCAAAGGTATTCAACCGACCATGCGCATCGAGAAGTAAAAATTGAGAGAGCAAAACAAAGGTATTCAACCGACCAGGCGTATCGAGAAGTAATAATTGAGAGAGCAAAACAAAGGTATTCAACCGACCAGGCGCATCGAGAAGTATTACAATAAAGAACGACCTCTAATTACATTTTGTAATCATGAAATATAAAATATAGTAATATAAAATATTACTAAATAACCATATATGACGTAATGAGTGACTTGACGTAAAAATTTAAAAAATAGTTATTTTATTTTCGTTTTCAGTTCAGAATCGGTAAAGTTATAAACTGCAAAAATACTTATGGTATCTGAGCAATAGTTTTAATCTTTTAATTTAGACAAGATAAATACCTAAAAATTTTAAAATTAGTTGAATTTTTGATTAGGTTCTTGGTACTTGATACGTGACTTAAACATTCAGCTAGCATTCAAACATTCAACCAATGCGTTTTGAAAACTTGGAACAAAGAATAAACACTTTTCGTTGTTGGCCCTCGTCTACGCCACTGTCTGCAGGAAGAATAGCACGTGCCGGTTTTTATTACACAGGCACAGGTACTGAAGTGGAGTGTTTTGCCTGCAAAAAAAGAATTAGTGACTGGAATTGTAACGATCTAGCTATTGCTAGACACTTAAACTTAAGCCCGGATTGTCCATTTTTGTCTAATGGTTCCTCCCGCCCTTTATTGTCACCAGAAGAACGTCGAGCTCTTAAACGAGAGGATGTTAGACTAATGACATTTAATGGAAGGTGGACGAAGGATTTTATTGACACCAGAGAATTAGCTAAAGCTGGATTCTTTTTTGTCGGCCATGGTGACCAGGTTCAGTGTGCTTTTTGTGCAGGGGTGGTTGGACATTGGGAGGAGGGAGATGTGCCTATGGAAGAACATAGAAGACACTTTGAAATATGCCCCTTTGTCCAGGGATGTGATGTTGGAAACATTCTAGCTGAAGCTAAAAACGGCTCCGAAGCCCCACTTATAAGTTTACCTCCTGCTGTACCCGGAGGCTATGATATTTTTGAGCGATATAATAGATCGAGAAACCGGCAACTAGCAGTGGATAATCTTTCTGTCCGAAGTGGTGGTACAGCCCTTCCTAGCATCAATTCGCAGCCACTGGTCACATCAGTTCACATTCATCTCAATTCACTGGCCAACCTCAGAATTAATGCCCATCGAGGCCCTGAGCACCCTGATAAAACAACTTTTGAAGCTAGGTTACAAACTTTTGAATTGGCATTACCATGAGCGGATGGATCCTCGCAAACTTGCCGAAGCTGGATTTTTCTATCTGGGAGAGTCAGATAAGGTGAAATGTTTTCATTGTGATATAGGTTTGTGCAACTGGGAGGAAACAGATGATCCCTGGGTTGAACATGCAAGGTGGTTTAGTGACTGTGTATTTTTAATTCTGTCAAAGGGAGATGAATTTATTAAGGAAGTCAAAAAGTTACTTAAAAGGAAAGCAGAGGCCAAAAACACTGAAAGTGAAAGAAGGCTGGAAGAAAAACTGAAGAAAGAAATTGAAGGATCCGTGGCCAAGATGACAATGGAAGTTGTAGAAGCTACCAAAGTGAGACAAGCTATTTTGAATCAGTTGAAGAGAACA
Source organism: Artemia sp. Qi Xiang Cuo (assembly GCF_049724085.1). Classification (NCBI taxonomy): domain Eukaryota; kingdom Metazoa; phylum Arthropoda; class Branchiopoda; order Anostraca; family Artemiidae; genus Artemia; species Artemia sp. Qi Xiang Cuo. The sequence continues at coordinate 49,826,694 of NC_142802.1, forward strand.
GGCCAAGGATTTATGGCGGTTGATGCGTTGATTATTGCTGCCCTTGAAATACCCGATCAGCCAGTCGAGATTTCATCCTCTGTTCCCTCTTCAAGTGGAACAGAAACGAATTTGCCAGGAATAAGAATTCGCGATGAATTTAGAATTCCTAGTGTTCCTCCTAGTGGAACAGAAACGAATTTGCCAAGAATAAGAACTCGCGATGTCTCGGAAATTGACCAGGAATTTGGATCTTCGGCACTCCAAGAGCCAGAAGCTTCAGAACCCACCAGTTGGTATCAGCTCCCAGAAGAACCAGCCGTTTCAGCCGATCCTCGTTCCAATTCCGAAGTTGGTGAGGACATCTCTCCTGCGTGGCATGGGGCTCCTGCTCCACAGCCAAATGAGATTCCACCTGGTGAGCCTCCTGTCATAGTAAATGTCGTCTCTCCAAGAAGAAGTCTTGAAGAAGCAATGGATGTGGACAAGTTTGAAGAAGCAATTGAAGAACGATATAAGTGTAAAGTATGTCTGGACAAGCGAATCGAAGTCATATTTTTGCCATGCGGCCATCTTACATCTTGTTCCAGCTGTACTTCTGCCTTAGCAAACTTCCCGCTCTGTCGTCAGGTTATTGGTGGCACGGCGAAAGCATTTCTTCCTTGAGTCAACTTTGTTTGGATATAATCCGGGTTGCAGCGGTAGCTAGCAACCTAGTAAGAGACGATCACGTCCAATGTTAAGAAATATAAAAACCCATAGTTCCTAAAAAAGGAGTCAGATCAAAACAAAAAGTACACCATTAGAACCGCCTTGTCCGAAACCCCTGTATAGGAAACTTTCTGTCCCTTGGCTTGAATAGAAAGGGAAATATATTGGCTTGAAAATCAAGAAAAGTGGCAGCTACTACAACATTCTTCCTAAACGGGATATTTTTTTCTTTTTTTTTTCTTTGTTTCCAGAGATAGCTTGGCACTGGAACATCGTAGAGGGTTGTTCAATAGCTCATTTTAAAGGAAATTAATTGGGTTAAAAACCTTTTGTAACTAAAATAAATTATTTCTAAAAGAGAATAAATTTTTCCACCAGAAACTGCATTTTCGATGTCTTTTCACACTGCAGTCTTTCAAACATAATCGTATACCAGCGGTAAGATTTGAACCCACGCCTCCGAAGAGACTGGTGGCTAACACCAGTGCATTGGACCACTCGGCCAGGTTGCCTCTCATAAATAATATATATGTGAATCCGGGTTGCAGCAGTAGCTAGTTAATACATTAAAAGACGATCGTTGGAATAACAAAACATTGCATACATCAGACTTGGTTATCTACTTAATTGTTTGAGGTTTGTCTCTTACTTTTTCAAAGAAGTTATAGTAAAGAACGAGCTCTAAATAATGGTTGTACCTATAGCTGCAATCAAGTAAAAGACAAACCAAAGCATGTAGTAACTAAAAGTTTAAAATATGTCTTGAAAAATCATAATTGCTGTAGTTGACACAATCTAGTGAAAGGTGAACCAGAGCCCATAGTAACCAAAAAGTGAAAAAGCACGTTTTTGAAAATAGTAATAAAGAACGAATTCTAGGCCATAGTAACTGAAATGTTAAAATAAATCATCATATTTATTTTTGCTAAATCAACAATTTTATAGTAAAGAACGAGCTCTAAATGATGGTTGTAGCTATAGCTGCAGCAATAAAGTAAAAGACAAACCGAAGCCTATTGTAACTAAAAGTTTAAAACATGTTTTGAAAAATCATTATTGCAGTAGTTTGCACAGCCTAGTGAAAGACGAGCCAGAGCCCATAGTAACCAAAAAGTGTTACTGATCAGGATTGCAGCGGTAGCTAGCAACCTAGTAAGAGACGACCACGCCTCATAGTAAAAACTAAATCAAACAGTGCGTGGTAATGAACTGTATAGTAAGAGCGACTCGTCTCAATAGTAACCGAGGCTCTAAAAACAGAATTTTAATATTTATAATAAAGAACGACCTCTTGCCTATACTAAATTTTATACGCCACTTAATTATAGTATAGGTTAGTAATTCAACAGATAGCATGGCACTGGAACATCGTAAAGAGTTGTTCAATGGCTGATTTTGAAGGAAATTAATGGGGTTAAAAACCATTTGTAATTATAGAAAAGAAAAAACAACTGAAAAATGAATCATGCTTGCTGTCGTAGATGTAACTTAGTAAAAGATGAGCACGTAAATGAGGATTATATAATTTTCATCGGATATACCTGACACCTAGTAAAGAACAAACCACGACATATAGTAACTAAAAGTTAAGGTAATACAAGCATATTGTGAGAAGTTATTTGTCTGGGGAATAGTACCATACTAAGGTTTGTGTATTACGACTTCAACTAAGATAAAGCCATAAGCTTTTTCCCGTTTATAATCAAAAAGTTTGTGGTAACGAACTGTAGTAAGAGCGACTCGTCTCAATAGTAATCGGGGTTGCAGCGGTATTTAGCAACCTAATAACAGACGATCACTTCCAATGTTAAGAAATACAAAAACCCTTAACTCCTACAAAAAAAGTCAGATCAAAACAAAAAGTACACCATTAGAACCGCTTTCTCTGAAACCCCTGTATAGGAAACTATCTGTCATTTGGCTGGAACAGCAAGGGAAATATTTTGGCTTGAAAATCAAGAAAAGTGGCGGCTATTACAACATTCTGCCTAAACGGCATATTTTTTCTTTCTTCTTTCTTTTCCACAGATAGCTTGGCACTGGAACATCGAAGAGAGTTTTTCAACGGCTCATGTTAAAGAAAATTAATTGGGTTAAAAAATCTTTTGTAACTAGAATAAATTACTAGAAAAGAGAATCAATTTTTCCAATAAAACTGCATTTTTGATTTCTTTTCATACTGCAGTCTTTTTTACATAATGGCTCGATCATCGAATTTAAGCTGAAACTAAGTAAAGGACAATTATGCCTCCATATATTCACAGTGATGTATAAGATTTCCCATTACATTTGTAAACTGTTCCACAGTTGCCGGTCCATACCTTGGAAGCTTTTCACTAAACATGCAACATTTCTTTTGGATATTATGAAGTTTTGCGAAAGCATTAGAATAAAGAACGACCTCTTGCCTATACTAAATTTTAACACGCCACTTAATTGTAGTATAGGTTAGTAATTCAACAGATAGCATGGTACTGGAACATCGTAGAGAGTTGTTCAATGGCTCATTTTAAATCTGGGTTGCAGCGGTAGCTAGCAACCTAGTAAGAGACGATCACGTCCAAGGTTAAAAAACATAAAAACCCATAGTTCCTAAAGAAGGAGTCAGATCAAAACAAAAAGTACCTCATTAGAAGCACCTTGTCCAGAACCCCTGTATAGGAAACTTTCTGTCATTTGGCTTGAAAAGCAAGGGAAATATATTGGCTTGAAAATCAAGAAAAGTGGCAGCTACTACAACATTGCGAAAATTGATAGTGACAAACAGCGTTATTATAATGATGAAGTTTGTAGACATGCAAAAACTGATAGTGACAAACAGCCTTTTTATAATGATGAAGTTTATAGACATGCAAAAATTGAGACGGCCAAACAAAAGAGCAAGGAACGGTATGATAACGATAAAGATTACTGCCTTGTCCGAACCCCTGTATAGGAAACTTTCTGTCCCTTGGCTTTAACAGCAAGGGAAATATCTTGATAAGAATCTTCAGAGCAGCTTCGGAGGTCGATGGATCGAAACATAACCAAAGAACGCTAGACCTTAGGCCCAACGAGGTTCAATGAGATTTCGATCCATCCTTCTCCGGGGCAAACGCCCAACGCACTTCCACTGCGCTAAGCTGCTCATACTGAAGCAAGTGATTTAAACAGTTTATGATGTATTATACGGGAATTTTTTTCTAAATCCACAATTTTATAGTAAAGAACGAGCTCTAAATAATGGTTGTACCTATAGCTGCAATCAAGTAAAAGACAAACCAAAGCATGTAGTAACTAAAAGTTTAAAATATGTTTTGAAAAATCATAATTGCTGTAGTTGACCCAATCTAGTGAAAGGTGAACCAGAGCCCATAGTAACCAAAAAGTGAAAAAGCACGTTTTTGAAAATAGTAATAAAGAACGAATTCTAGGCCATAGTAACTGAAATGTTAAAATAAATCATCATATTTATTTTTGCTATATCAACAATTTTATAGTAAAGAACGAGCTCTAAATGATGGTTGTAGCTATAGCTGCAGCAATAAAGTAAAAGACAAACCGAAGCCCATTGTAACTAAAAGTTTAAAAACATGTTTTGAAAAATCATTATTGCAGTGGTTTGCACAACCTAGTGAAAGGCGTGCCAGAGCCCATAGTAACCAAAAAGTGTTACTGATCAGGATTGCAGCGGTAGCAAGCAACCTAGTAAGAGACGACCACGCCTCATAGTAAATACTAAATCAAACAGTGCGTGGTAATGAACTGTATAGCAAGAGCGACTCGTCTCAATAGTAACCGAAGCTCTAAAAAATAGTCCGGGTGGCAGCGGTAGCTAGCAACCTAGTAAGAGACGATCACGTCCAATGTTAAGAAATATAAAAACCCCTAACTCCTAGAAAAATAGTCAGATCGAAACAAAAAGTACACCATTAGAACCGCCTTGTCCGAAACCCCTATAAAGGAAACTTACCACCCTTTGGCTTGAATAACAAAGAAAATATATTGGCTTGAAAATCAAGAAAATTGACTTTAACCACGTTATTCTGCACAAACGGGATATTTTTTTCTTTCTTTTGTTTCCAGAGATAGCTTGGCACTGGAACATCGTAGAGAGTTGCTCAATGGCTCATTTTAAAGGAAATCTCTAGATCTAGCGCTTTTTGCACTTAATTTTTTTTATTAATTATTTTTCACGAAAAACTTAATTTTGTACATACAATATTGATCAATGACGTCATAGTCGTTGGATGTAGTACATAAAGGCTCGATCATCGAATTTAAGCTGAAACTAAGTAAAGGACAATTATGCCTCCATATATTCACAGTGATGTATAAGATTTCCCATTACATCTGTAAACTGTTCCACAGTTGCCGGTCCATAATTTGGAAGCTTTTCACTAAACATGCAACATTTCTTTTGGATATTACTATGAAGTTTTGCGACAGCATCTCTAGCTGACTTTTCAACAGAATCTATTCTTTCAGAGATAATTTTAATCTTTAATTTTGAATATTTTTCGTAATTCCGATAAAACATTCGTAAAATTTTTCTCAATTTACAAAGATCAGCCTGTGCGTTCTTTGCAGCTGGTGTAAACTGCAAAAATTTTCATGGTATCCGAGCAATAGTTCGAATATTTCAATTCAAGCTAGAAAAATACCTTACAATGTTAAAATTAGTTTTATTTTTGGTTAGAACCTACCCGATGTGGGATTTACTATGTAGTTTCAGAGCAAAAAATTCAATTTTTTAATATATTTTATTTTTCAGTTTAGAATTGCTAAAGTCATTATGTAAACTGCAAAAATATTTGTGATATCTGAGCAATAATTTTAATCTTTTCATTCAAACTAAATAAATACCTGAAAATTTAAAAATTAGTTTTATTTTTTGTTAGGTTATGGATACTCGATACGAGTCTTAAGAAGTGTTAATTAGATAAGAATATTATTTCTTGTTTTGTAATAAAATGTCTTCTAAGCGAGTTATACGTAATTAAAAAAAACAGTACTATACAAAAAACAGAGATAGCATCTTGGGAAAAAAAAGCAAAGGTAATCAACTGACAAGGGATATCGAGATGCGAAAATTGATAGTGACAAACAGCGTTATTATAATGATGAAGTTTATAGACATGCGAAAATTGATAGTGACAAACAGCGTTATTATAATGATGAAGTTTGTAGACATGCAAAACTGATAGTGACAAACAGCCTTTTTATAATGATGAAGTTTATAGACATGCAAAAATTGAGACAGCCAAACAAAAGAGCAAGGAACAGTATGATAACGATAAAGATTACTGCCTTGTCCGAATCCCCTATATAGAAAACTTTCTGTCCCTTGGCCTTAACAGCAAGGGAAATATCTTGATAAGAATCTTCAGAGGAGCTTCGGAGGTCGGTGGATCGAAACCTAACCAAAGAACGCTAGACCTTAGGCCTAACGAGGTTCAATGAGATTTCGATCCATCCTTCTCCAGGGCAAACGCCCAACGCACTTCCACTGCGCTAAGCTACTCACACTGAAGAAAGTGATTTAAACAGCTTATGATGTATTATACAGGAATTTTTTTCTAAATCCACAATTTTATAGTAAAGAACGAGCTCTAAATAATGGTTGTACCTATAGCTGCAATCAAGTAAAAGACAAACCAAAGCATGTAGTAACTAAAAGTTTAAAATATGTCTTGAAAAATCATAATTGCTGTAGTTGACACAATCTAGTGAAAGGTGAACCAGAGCCCATAGTAACCAAAAAGTGAAAAAGCACGTTTTTGAAAATAGTAATAAAGAACGAATTCTAGGCCATAGTAACTGAAATGTTAAAATAAATCATCATATTTATTTTTGCTAAATCAACAATTTTATAGTAAAGAACGAGCTCTAAATGATGGTTGTAGCTATAGCTGCAGCAATAAAGTAAAAGACATACCGAAGCCTATTGTAACTAAAAGTTTAAAACATGTTTTGAAAAATAGTAATTGCAGTAGTTTGCACAGCCTAGTGAAAGACGAGCCAGAGCCCATAGTAACCAAAAAGTGTTACTGATCAGGATTGCAGCGGTAGCTAGCAACCTAGTAAGAGACGACCACGCCTCATAGTAAAAACTAAATCAAACAGTGCGTGGTAATGAACTGTATAGTAAGAGCGACTCGTCTCAATAGTAACCGAAGCTCTAAAAACAGAATTTTAATATTTATAATAAAGAACGACCACTTGCCTATACTAAATTTTATACGCCACTTAATTATAGTATAGGTTAGTAATTCAACAGATAGCATGGCACTGGAACATCGTAAAGAGTTGTTCAATGGCTCATTTTGAAGGAAATTAATGGGGTTAAAAACCATTTGTAATTATAGAAAAGAAAGAACAACTGAAAAATGAATCATGCTTGCTGTCGTAGATGTAACTTAGTAAAAGATGAGCACGTAAATGAGGATTATATAATTTTCATCGGATATACCTGACACCTAGTAAAGAACAAACCACGACATATAGTAACTAAAAGTTAAGGTAATACAAGCATATTGTGAGAAGTTATTTGTCTGGGTAATAGTATCATACTAAGGTTTGTGAGTTACGACTCCAACTAACATAAAGCCATAAGCTTTTTCCCGTTTATAATAAAAAAGTTTGTGGTAACGAACTGTAGAAAGAGCGACTCGTCTCAATAGTAATCGGGGTTGCAGCGGTATTTAGCAACCTAATAACAGACGATCACTTCCAATGTTAAGAAATACAAAAACCCTTAACTCCTACAAAAAAAGTCAGATCAAAACAAAAAGTACACCATTAGAACCGCTTTCTCTGAAACCCCTGTATAGGAAACTTTCTGTCATTTGGCTGGAACAGCAAGGGAAATATTTTGGCTTGAAAATCAAGAAAAGTGGCGGCTATTACAACATTCTGCCTAAACGGCATATTTTTTCTTTCTTCTTTCTTTTCCACAGATAGCTTGGCACTGGAACATCGAAGAGAGTTTTTCAACGGCTCATGTTAAAGAAAATTAATTGGGTTAAAAAATCTTTTGTAACTAGAATAAATTACTAGAAAAGAGAATCAATTTTTCCAATAAAAACTGCATTTTTGATTTCTTTTCATACTGCAGTCTTTTTTACATAATGGCTCGATCATCGAATTTAAGCTGAAACTAAGTAAAAGACAATTATGCCTCCATATATTCACAGTGATGTATAGGATTTCCCATTACATTTGTAAACTGTTACACAGTTGCCGGTCCATACCTTGGAAGCTTTTCACTAAACATGCAACATTTCTTTTGGATATTGCTATTATATCCGGGTTGCAGCGGTAGCTAGCAACCTAGTAAGAGACGATCACGTCCAATGTTAAGAAATATAAAAATCCATAGTTCCTAACAAAGGAGTCAGATCAAAACAAAAAGTACACCATTAGAACCGCCTTGTCCGAAACCCCTGTGTAGGAAACTTTCTGTCCCTTGGCTTGAACAGCAAGGGAAATATATTGGCTTGAAAATCAAGAAAAGCGGCAGCTACTACAACATTCTGCCTAAACGGAATATTTTTTTCTTCTTTTTTTTCTTTTGTATCCAGAGATAGCTTGGCACTGGAACATTGTAGAGAGTTGTTCAATGGCTCATTTTAAAGGAAATTAATTAGGTTAAAAATCTGTAGTAACTAAAATAAATTATTTCTAAAAGAGAATAAATTTTTCCACCAAAAACTGCATTTTTGATGTCTTTTCACACTGCAGTCTTTCAAACATAATCCTATACCAGAGGTAAGATTTGAACCCACGCCTCCGAAGAGACTGGTGGCTAACACCAGTGCCTTAGACCACTCGTCCAGGCTGCCTCTCATAATTTGGGTTGCAGCAGTAGCTAGCAACCTAGCAAGAGACGATCATTATAATAAAGAACGACCTCTTACCTATGCTAAATTGTATAGGCCACTTAAATATAGTATGGGCTAGTACAGTCCGGGTTGCAGCGGTAGCTAGAAATCCGGGCTGCAGCAGTAGCTAGCAACTTAGTAAGAGAAAATCACGCCAAATAGTAAAATCCGGGTTGCAGCGGTAGCTAGCTACCTAGTAAGAGACGATCACGTCCAATGTTAAGAAATATAAAAACCCATAGTTCCTAAAAAAGGAGTCAGATCAAAACAAAAAGTACACCATTAGAACCGACTTGTCCGAAACCCCTGTATAGGGAACTTTCTGTCCCTTGGCTTGAACAGAAATGGAAATATATTGGCTTGAAAATCAAGAAAAGTGGCAGCTAGTACAACATTCTTCCTAAACGGGATATTTTTTCTTTTTTTTTTCTTTGTTTCCAGAGATAGCTTGGCACTGGAACATCGTAGAGGGTTGTTCAATAGCTCATTTTAAAGGAAATTAATTGGGTTAAAAACATTTTGTAACTAAAATAAATTATTTCTAAAAGAGAATAAATTTTTCCACCAAAAATTATCACTTAAGATCCATGTCACAGGGGTAGCTAGCAACATAACAAGAGAGGATCACGTCTAATACTAAGAAAAGTAATATTTCCGGGTTGCAAGGTAGCTAGTTAAATAAAGGCTCGATCATCGAATTCAAGCTGAAACTAAGTGAAGGACAATTATGCCTCAATATATTCACAGCGATGTATAAGATTTCCCATTACATCTGTAAACTTTTCCATAGTTGCCGGTTCATACCTTGGAAGCTTTTCACTAAACATACAACATTTCTTTTGGATATTACTATGAAGTTTTGCGAAAGCATCTCTAACTGACTTTTCAACAAAATCTATTCTTTCAGAGATTATAATAAAGAACGACCTCTCGTCTATAATAAATCTTATAGACCACTTAACTATAGTATAGGCTAGTACAGTTATATTTGAGGTCAATATATTAAAATTTTCCATTAAAAGACGATCATTGGAATAAAAACACATTACATACATCCGGGTTGCAGCGGTAGCTAGCAACCTAGTAAGAGACGATCACGTCCAATGTTAAGAAATATAAAAACCCCTAACTCCTAAAAACAGAGTCAGATCAAAACAAAAAGTAAACCATTAGAACCGCCTTGTCCGAAACCCCTATAAAGGAAACTTACCACCCTGCGGCTTGAATAACAAAGAAAATATATTGGCTTGATAATCAAGAAAACTGACTTTAACCACGTTATTCTCCACAAACGGGATATTTTTTTCTTTCTTTCTTTTCCACAGATAGCTTGGCACTGGAACATCGTAGAGAGTTGTTCAATGACTCATTTTAAAGAAAATCTCTAGATCTAGCGCTATTTGTACTTAATTTTTTTTTTAAATTAATTTTTTTTACGAAAAACTTAATTTTTTATATACACTATTAATCAATGACGTCATAGTCTTTGGATGTAGTTAGTACATAAAGTTTGATCATCGAATTAAAGCTGAAACTAAGTAAAGAACAATTATGCCTCCATATATTCACAGTGATGTATAAAATTTCCCATTACATCTGTAAACTGTTCCACAGTTGCCGGTTTATACCTTGGAAGCTTTTCACTAAACATGCAACATTTCTTTTGGATATTACTATGAGGTTTTGCGAAAGCATCTCTAGCTGACTTTTCAACAAAATCCATTCTTTCAGAGATAATTTTAATCTTTAATTTTGATTATTTTTCGTTAGCCCGGTAAAACATTCGTAAAATTTTTCTAAATTTACTAAGTTACATAAAGGCTCGATCATCGAATTAAGCTGAAACTAAGTAAAGGACAATTATGCCTCCATATATTCACAGTGATGTATAAGATTTCCCATTACATCTGTAATCTGTTCCACAGTTGCCGGTCCATACCTTGGAAGCTTTTCAATAAACATGCAACATTTCTTTTGGATATTACTATGAAGTTTTGCGATTTACAGTAAAGAACGATCGCTCATGCATAGTAACTGATATATGGTGGTTCCAGGGGTAGTTACAGTAAAGAACGATCAGCCCATATTAATCCGGGTTGCAGCGGTAGCTAGCAACCTAGTAAGAGACGATCACGTCCAATGTTAAGAAATATAAAATCCCATAGTTCCTAAAAAAGGAGTCAGATCAAAGCAAAAAGTACACCATTAGAACCGCCTTGTCCGAAACCCCTGTATAGGAAACTTTCTGTCCCTTGGCTTAAACAGCAAAGGAAATATATTGGCTTGAAAATCAAGAAAATTGACTTTAACCACGTTATTCTCCCCAAACGGGATATTTTTTTTCTCTTTTCTCTTTTCTTTGTTTCCAGAGATAGCTTGGCACTGGAACATCGTAGAGGGTTGTTCAATAGCTCATTTTAAAGGAAATTAATTGTTTTAAAAATATATATTAACTAAAATAAATTATTTCTAAAATATAATAAATTTTTAAACCAAAAACTGCATTTTTGATGTATTTTCACACTGCAGTCTTTCAAACATAATCGTATACCAGCGGTAAGATTTGAACCCACGCCTCCGAAGAGACTGGTGGTTAACACCAGTGTCTTGGACCACTCGGCTATGACGTGAATAGAAAAACACGAAATTATATTGTTGTTTCTGAAGACGTCATGAAATAATATCATTGCGCTATGACGTCAATAAAATCCGGGTTGCAGCGGTAGCTAGCAACCTAGTAAGAGACGATCACGTCCAATGTTAAGAAATATAAAAATCCATAGCTCCTAAAAAAAGGAGTCAGATCAAAACAAAAAGTACACCATTAGAACCGCCTTGTCCGAAACCCCTTTATAGGAAACTTTCTGTCCCTTGGCTTGAACAGCAAGGGAAATATATTGGCTTGAAAATCAAGAAAAGTGGCAGCTATTGCAACATTCTGCCTAAACGGGATATTTTTTTCTTTCTTTTTTTCTTTTTTTCTTTTGTATCCAGAGATAGCTTGGCACTGGAACATCGTAGAGGGTTGTTCCATAGCTCATTTTAAAGGAAATTAATTGTTTTAAAAATCTATAGCAACTAAAATAAATTATTTCTAAAAGAGAATAAATTTTTTCACCAAAAACTGCATTTTCGATGTCTTTTCACACTGCAGTCTTTCAAACATAATCACATACCAGCGGTAAGATTTGAACCCACGCCTCCGAAGAGACTGGTGGCTAACACTAGTGCCTTGGACCACTCGGCCAGGCTGTTAAAGTAAAGAACGACCTCTTGCCTAAACAAAATTTTGTACGCCACTTAACTATAGTATAGGTTAGTAATTTCACAGATAGCTTGGCACTGGAATATCGTAGAGAGTTGTTCAATTTCTTATTTTAAAGGAAACTAATGGGGTTAAAAAAATTTTTTAATTAAAACAAATTATCTTTAAAATAGAATCAGTTTTTATTACGAAAATCCGGGTTGGAGCGCTAGTCCGGGTTGCAGCGGTAGCTAGCAACCTAGTAAGAGACGATCACGTCCAATGTTAAGAAATATAAAAACCAATAGCTCCTAAAAAAGGAGTCAAATCAAAACAAAAAGTACACCATTCGAACCGCCTTGTCCGAAACCCCTGTATAGGAAACGTTCTGTCCCTTGGCTTGAACAGCACGGGAAATATATTGGCTTGAAAATCAAGAAAATTGACTTTAACCACGTTTTTCTCCCCAAACGGGATATTTTTTTCTCTTTTCTTTTTTTGTATCCAGAGATAGCTTGACACTGGAACATCGTAGAGGGTTGTTCAATAGCTCATTTTAAAGGAAATTAATTGGGTTAAAAACCTTTTGTAACTAAAATAAAGTATTTCTAAATATAATAAAGAACGAATATTTTACCGATTATCTACTAATAACCATATATGACGTAATAAGTGACATGACTTAATATCTAAAATCGGGTTGCAGCGGTAGCTAGCAACCTAGTAAGAGACGATCACCTCCAATGTTAAGAAACATAAAATATCCAAAGTGCTTTTAATTCAAGATATTAAAATTTATAATAAAGAACGACCTCTTGCCTATACTAAATTTTATACACCAGTTAATTATAGTATAGGTTAGTAATTCAACAGATAGCTTGGCACTGGAACATTGTAAAGAGTTGTTCAATGGTTCGTTTTAAAGGAAATTAATAGGGTTAAAAACTTTTTGTTTTTGCAGCGGTAGCTAGCAACCTAGTAAGAGACGATCACGTCCAATGTTAAGAAATATAAAAACCCATAGCTCCTAAAAAAGGAGTCAGATCAAAACAGATTAGAACCGCCTTATCCGAAACCCCTTTATAGGAAACTTTCTGTCCCTTGGCTTGAACAGCAAGGGAAATATATTGGCTTGAAAATCAAGAAAATTGACTTTAACCACGTTATTCTCCCCAAACGGGATATTTTTTTTCTCTTTTTTTTGTATCCAGAGATAGCTTGGCACTGGAACATCGTAGAGGGTTGTTCAATAGCTCATTTTAAAGGAAATTAATTGGGTTAAAAACCTTTTGTAACTAATATAAATTATTTCTAAATATAATAAAGAACGAATATTTTACCGATTATCTACTAATAACCATATATGACGTAATAAGTGACATGATTATAATAAAGAACGACTTCTTCCCTATGCTAAATTTTATACGCCACTTAATTATTACATTAAAAGACGATTATTGGAATAACCAGCAATTGCATACATAGGACTCAGTTAGCCATTTGATTGTTTGAGGTTCGTCTCACTCTTTCAAAGAGGAAAAAGCCGTAGCCTTTTTCTGTTTGTAATCAGTTATTTATATTTTATAGGCCACTGAACTATAGTATAGGCTAGTAAAGTTATATTTAAGGTCAATATATTCAAATTTTCCATTAAAAGACGATCATTGGAATAAAACCCATTGCATACATTTGATTTAGTTAGCTACTTGATTGTTTGAGGCTAGTCTCTTACTATTTCAAAGAAGTAAAAGCCGTAGGCTTTTTCCTGTTTGTAATCAATTAGAAAGAGTTCTACCTTTAAAATGAGTTACGTAGTGCTTTGAGTTGATTGAAAACTTATAAGTAAGAAAGAAAATAATTACCTGGAAAACTCTGTTGTTAAATTATAATAAAGAACGACCTCTTGCCTATACTAAATTTTATACGCAACTTAATTATAGTATAGGTTATCCGGTTTTTTTCTTATAATAAAGAACGACCTCTTGCCCATACTAAATTTTATACGCCACTTAATTATAGTATAGGTTAGTAATTCCACAGATAGCTTGGCACTGGTACATCATAGAGAGTTGTTTTATGGCTCATTTTAAAGTTAAATAAAGGACCGATATAGTTCATCATAAATATTATCTGTCAATTATTGCAATAAAATACGATCATTGGAATAACAAACCATGGGAAACATTGGACTTAGTTAGCTACCTGATTGTTTGATGTTCGTCTCTTACTATTTCAAAGACGAAAAAGCCGTAGGCTTTTTCCTTTTTGTAACCAGGTTATCCGGGTTGCAGCTGTAGCTAGCAACCTAGTAAGAGACGATCACCTCCAATGTTAAGAAATATAAAACCCCCCAACTCCTAAAAAAAGAGTCAGATCAAAACAAAAAGTACACCATTAGAACCGCCTTGTCCGAATCCTCTATAAAGGAAACTTACCGCCCTTTGGCTTGAATAACAAAGAAAATATATTGGCTTGAAAATCAAGAAAATAGAATTCTACCACGTTATTCTCCACAAACGTGATATTTTTTTCTTTCTTTTCCACACATAGCATGGCACTAGAACATTGTAGATAGTTGTTCAATTGCTTATTTGAAAGGAAATCTCAAGATCTAGCGCGATTTGTACTTAATTTTTTTTTTTTAATGAATTTTTTTTACTAAAAAATTAATTTTTTATATACAATATTAAACAATGACGTCATAGTCTTTGGATGTAAGTTAGTACATAAAGTCTCGATCATCGAATTAAAGCTGAAACTAAGTAAAGAACAATTATGCCTCCATATATTCACAGTGATCTATAAAATTTCCCATTACATCTATAAACTGTTCCATAGTTGCCGGTTCATACCTTGGAAGCTTTTCACTAAACATGCAACATTTCTTTTGGATATTACTATGAAGTTTTGCGAAAGCATCTCTAGCTGACTTTTCAACAAAATACATTCTTTCAGAGATAATTTTAATCTTTAATTTTGAATATTTTTAGTAATACCGGTAAAAAATTCGTAATATTTTTATAAATTTACTAAGATCAGTCAGCATTGTTGCCATGTTTTTGGACTTCTGAATATAATTTTTAATTTTGCCCTTATGCGTTCTTTGCAGCTTGTGTAAACTGCAAAATATCCATGGTATCCGAGCAATAGTTTGAATATTTCAATTCAAGCTAGAAAAATACCTGAAAATGTTAAAATTAGTTTTATTTTTAGTTAGGTTCTAACTACCCGATGTGGAATTTACTATGTATTTTCAGACCAAAAAATTCAATTTTTTAATATATTTCATTTTTCAGTTTAGAATCGCTAAAGTTATTATGTAAACTGCAAAAATATTTATGATATATGAGCAATAATTTTAATCTTTTAATTCAAACTAACAAAATACCTGAAAATTTAAAAATTAGTTTAATTTTTTGTTAGGTTATGGGTACATGATAAGAGTCTTAAAAAGTTTCAATTAGATGAGGATATTATTTCTTGTTTTGTAATAAGATGCGTTCTAATAGAGTTATACGTAATTTAAAAAAACATTACTATACAAAAAACAGAGACAACATCTTGAAAAGAGAAAAGGTATTCAACCGACAAGGCGTATCGAGATGCGAAAATTGAGAGAGCCAAACAAAAGAGTAAGGAACGGTATGATAACGATAAAGATTACCGAAACAGACATAAGAAAAAAGTTGCTACCAGAATAATGGGTAGATATTGGGGTGACAAAAGCAATAATGAAAAAATTAAATTCTCTGCGAGGTTGTACCGAAGAACGCATAAGGACAAAGGGAAAAATTACATTCAGAAATACAAGAAGATGGCAAAAATGCAGGCTGATCTTTGTAAATTGAGAAACATTTTACGCATGTTTTATCGGGATCACGAAAAGTATTCAAAATTACAGATTAAAATTCTCTTTGAAAGAGTGGATGCTGTTGAAAAGTCGGCTAGAAATTCTTTTGCAATGCTTCATAGTAATATCCAAAAGAAATGTTGTCAGTTTAACGAAAAGCTTCCAAGGTATGGATTGGCAACTACGGAACAGTTTATAGATGCAATGGAAAATGTTCGACAACACAGTGAATATACGGAGGCGTACTTCTTAGAAAATTCGTATATTAATTTTGGAAGGAGCAATTGCAGTTTATGTAGCAGCAATAAAAATATATATACAAGCATACCTATCAACAGCGAAGGAAAAGCAATGTTTTTCAATTATGGCGAAAACGAGCCTGTTAGGGTTATTAGTAAATGTGTTTGTAATACATTAAAGAACGATCTTCAGTCCATAGAGTATAGTAAATTAGAGCAAAGTAAAGTAAATAATACCATTGCGCCATGACGTCATTAAATAAAATCATTCCGCCGTGACGTCATAATTACTATATAAGAAGTGTCAAAACTGTAAATGTTCTCATTTATAGTTAGATAATGGTTACATCAAAGCAAGCTATACGCAAGTTAAAAAAACAGTACTACACAAACAACAGAGATAGTATCTCGAAAAGAAAAAAGCAAAGGTATTCAACCGACCAGGCTTATCGAGAAGTAATAATTGAGAGAGCAAAACAAAACAGCAAGATGTGTTATCACAATGATGATAATAATAGACGTGCAAAAATTAAGACAGCCAAGCAAAAGATCAAGGAGCGGTATCGTAATGATGAAGATTACAGAGAAGCAACAATTGAGCAGGCTAGACAAAAGAGCTAGGAATGGTATGATAATGATAAAGATTACAGAGAAGCAAGAATTTAGCAGGCTAGACAAAAGATCAAGGAGCGTTATCACAATGATAAACTTTATAGAGAATTATAATAAAGAACGAATATTTTACCGATTATCTACTAATAACCATATATGACGTAATAAGTGACATGACGTAATATCTAAAACCTATTGTATACTAATAACCATATATGACTTAATGAGCGACATGACGTAAAAATTGAAAAAATTAATTTTTATTTTATTTTCGTTTTTAGTTCAGAATCTCTAAAGTTATAAACTGCAAAAATATTTATGGTGTTTGAACAATAGTTTTAATCTTTTAATTTAGACTAGAAAAATACCTGAAAATTTAAAAATTAGTTTAATTTTTTGTTAGGTTCTTGATACTTGATACGGGAAATAAAAATTCAACTAATGGTTACATAATGATTTCAATCAAGCAAGCTACACGCAAGTTAAAAAAAGAGTACTACCAAAAAAACAGAGATAGCATCTTGAAAAGAGAAAAGCAAAGGTATTCAACCGACCAGGCGTATCGAGATGCGAAAATTGATAGTGACAAATAGCGTTATTATAATGATGTAGTTTATAGACATGCGAAAATTGAGACAGCCAAACAAAAGAGCAAGGAACGGTATGATAACGATATAGATTACTGAAACAAACATAAGAAAAAAGTTGCTACCAGAATAATGGGTAGATACTGGGGTGACAAAAGCTATAATGAACAAATTAAATTCTCTGCGAGGTTGTACCGAAGAACGCATAAGGACAAAGGGAAAAATTACATTCAGAAATACCAGAAGATGGCAAAAATGCAGGCTGATCTTTGTAAATTGAGAAACATTTTACGCATGTTTTATCGGGATCACGAAAAGTATTCAAAATTACAGATTAAAATTCTCTTTGAAAGAGCGGATGCTGTGGAAAAGTCGGCTAGAAATGCTTTGGCAAAGCTTCATAGTAATATCCAAAAGAAATGTTGTCAGTTTAACGAAAAGCTTCCAAGGTATGGATTGGCAACTGCGGAACAGTTTATAGATGCAATGTATCTGTACAGTAAAGAACGATCTCTCGCCAATAGTAACTGATATACGGTGGCTCCAGGGGTAGCTACAAGTACATAAAAGGATCGATATGGTTCATCGTAAATGCGGAATATGTAAGTTTCATCAGATATAATTTCATGATCTAGATTGATCAATGACGTCATTATCATAGATATTACCCAGATTGTCTCTTACTATTCCAATTGAGAAAAAGCCATAGGCTTTTTCCTGTTTGTAATTTCACAGTATCTCGATGTAGTGGTAGTCTGGGTTGTAGCGGTAGTCCGGGTTGCAGAGGTAGCTAGCAACCTAGTAAGAGACGATCACGTCCAATGTTAAGAAATATAAAAACCCATAGTTCCTAAAAAAAGGAGTCAGATAAAATTCAAAAGTACACCATTAGAACCGTCTTGTCCGAAACCCCTGTATAGGAAACTTTCTGTCCCTTGACTTGAACAGCAAGGGAAATATATTGGCTTGATCCGGGTTGCAGCGGTAGCTAGCAACCTAGTAAGAGACGATCATGTCCAATGTTAATAAATATAAAAACCCATAGTTCCTAACATAAGAGTCAGATCAAATTCAAAAGTACACCATTAGAACCGCCGTGTCCGAAACCCCTGTATAGTGAACTTTCTGTCCCTTGGCTTGAACAGCAAGGGAAATATATTGGCTTGAAAATCAAGAGAAGTGGCAGCTACTACATCATTCTGCCTAAACGGGATATTTTTTTTTTCTTTTTTTCTTTGTTTCCAGAGATAGCTTGGCACTGGAACATCGTAGAGAGTTGTTCAATGTTTACAGTAAAGAACGAACTTCAGCCCATAGTAAATAAAATCCGGGTTGCAGCGGTTGTTGCAGCGGTAGCTAGCAACCTAGTAAGAGACGATCACGTCCAATGTTAAGAAATATAAAAACCCATAGTTCCTAACAAAGGAGTCAGATCAAAACAAAAAGTACACCATTAGAACCGACTTGTCCGAAACCCCTGTATAGTAAACTTTCTGTCCCTTGGCTTGCAGAGCAAGGGAAATATAATAAAGAACGACCTCTTGCCTATGCTATATTTTATTGGCCACTTAACTATAATATAGGTCAGTAGTTATACATAAAGGATCAATGTCAGTCAAGAGGATCTAATGTAGTACTAATTAATAGAAGATTTATTTAGAATTTAAATCCGGGTTGCATCGGTAGCTAGCAATCTAGTAAGAGACGATCACGTTCAATGTTAAGAAATATAAAAACCCATAACTCCTAAAAATTACATTAAAAGACAATCATTGGAATAGCAACCCATTGCGTACATTGGACTTAGTTAGCTACTCAATTGTTTTCTGGGTTGTATTATAAAGAACGAACTCTTGCCTCTATAACTTTTATAGGCCATTTTTTCCGGGTTGCAGCGGTAGCTAGCAATCCGGGTTGCAGCGGTAGCTATTAACCTAGTAAGAGACGATCACGTCCAATGTTAAGAAATATAAAAACCCCTAACTCCTAAAAACAGAGTCAGATCAAAACAAAAAGTACACCATTAGAACCGCCTTGTCCAAAACCCCTAAAAAGGAAACTTACCGCCCTGCGGCTTGAATAACAAAGAAAATATATTGACTTGAAAATCAAGAAAATTGACTTTAACCACGTTATTCTCCACAAACGGCATATTTTTTTCTTTCTTTCTTTTCCAAAGATAGCTTGGCACTGGAACATCGTAGAGAGTTGTTCAATGTATATAGTAAGAGCGACTCGTCTCAATAGTAAAACTTGCTACATCTAGTTCCTTCAGTAATTAAAGATCAAATATTTTTTGAATAGTTTCGGGTTGCAGCGGTAGCTAGGAACCTAATTAGAAGAGATCATTCAAAGAACATACCATTGTATATATTGGACTTAGTTAGCTGCTCGATTCCTTGAAAAAAAAAATCTTATTTGTCAACTGAAACTAGAATAATTCCTGAAAATTTTAAATAAAATAATTTTATTTAGCTGCAAAGTGCAAAAATATTTATGGTGTCTGAACGATAATTTCCATTTTTTAATTCAAACCAGAAAAAAAACCCTGAAAATTTAAAAATTACTTTGGTTTTCCTTTTGCTTCAGTTGACTCGCTACGCCATTTTTTACGCCATTAATTTTATATAATCTTAGTTCAAACTTTTTTGGCTTAACCCGTAAATTACATATCTGTATATTGCTGTCCTATATTTCCAATGAGAAATATTCAATTTTTTTTTTATTTTAGTTTTAGTTCAGAATCTCTAAAGTTATTATGTAAACTGAAAAAATATTTATTTTGTCTAATCAATAATACTAATTTTTTAATTCAAACTAGAATAATACCAGACAATTTTTGAATTAGTTTTGTTTTTGTCTCCTGGAACGAAAATTTGCTTTTTTGGCTCAATCGCTAAAATTATTATGTAAACTGCAAAAATATTTATGATGTTTAACCAATAATAGTAATTTCTTAATTTAAACTACACAAATACATGAAAATTTTAAAATTAGTTTTGCTTTTTGTCTCCTGGAACCAAATTTTTTTTTCATCTCAGTTCAAAGCTATTATTGTATCCTGCAACCAAACTTTTTTTGGTTTGTAACCCGTAAAGTACGTATCTCCATATTGTTGTCTTACAATTCCATTTATTTTAGTTTTCAGTTCAAAATCGCTAAAGTTATTATGTAAACTACAAAAATATTTATGGTGGATAACCAATAATACTAATTTCTTAATTTAAACAAGAGAAATACCTGAAAATTTTAAAATTAGTTTTGTTTTATGCTAATTTTTAGCTACTCGACACGTGGTATAGTGTATTTACTAATTTTAAACATGGAAAAAATATGGTCTCACGCGAAAAGAAAAAAAGAAAGAATAACCAAAAAAATATCAAAATAGAGCAATTCAAATTTTTACTAATAAAATCTTTACTCAACAAAAAATAAAGCTAACATCCTGAAATATAAGAAAATTTATTTAAAAGAGATAAAAATGCCACCGAACGCAATGAAGCTCGAGCACGCGTAAGGATTGCTACTAAGATGTCTTGTGATCCAGGATTTAAGAAAATGAAATATGATAGAGCAAAACAGAGGTATGTAACGGATCAGGGGTATCGAGAAGGGAAAATTGAGACAGCCAAACAAAAGAGCAAGGAACGGTCTGTAATGCTACCTTGCATTGTACTGCCACTCCCCATGATTGGGATCACTATGGGCTATTTAGGGCTATTTGTTTTTTCTCAAAATGATAAAACTGTAAATATTACCTAAGTTTTGATTGGTAATAAGTACAAAGATATTACAAGCATCAATAATCTGCAAAGTTTTGTTTATAACATAGGCAATAGGCTACATATTTTAAATTATTTTTTTACACCAACACTGTATTTACATTTCCAACATGTGAAAATTATATTTATGGAATTCACAATAGACAGCGTATTCACAGTAGGCTACAGCAATATTTCCTGTGGTGTTGAAATATATTTGTATGGATTTATTGACACAGAAAGATACATCAACTACCAAACATTACTAAGAATTTAAATGAAGGATAAAACCATTTAGTAAAAGGATTTGAATGACATAGTTAGAAATAATATTTGGTGATTAGATCTATGTAATGTGTGACCTTTAAGAACTTTGTCAGAAAGGAAGGAAAATGTCATAGAAAATATGAACTTTGAAAAAAAGGAAAAAAAGAGAATAGTAAATACAATGTCACCATTTCCCCAAACACCTGTGTGGATATTGTCTTCAAGTAAAAGTTGATCTTGACTAACTTTAGTTGGACCCAAAGCAACTTTAAAATTTGATACAAACACAACAAATTGTAGTGTATTTTAAAGCTTCAAATCAGGACACTGAATATGCATGGTTTTTTGGCCCATCACCAGCATGTTTTAAGTGACACTCAACTTTGATAAGCAAATGGAAATACAGCAGAGACTATTGAGTATTTATGCATTGAAGTATTATAGTAGTAAAAAATGATATTAATTCAATTAGTACCCTAACACATGTTTTATAATTGGGTGTAGGCAAAGTACTTGTTTCAATAAATTTGATTTAATTACATAAGGGATCGATGTGGTTCATTATAAATTATAAAAGGTTTAGAGCTTCTAATGTTCGAAGATTATAGAGTTAAAAATTTTCCAATACCGGGAATCGAACCCGAGCCTTCTAGATGAAAGCCAACTATCCTATCCGCTGCACCATATGGGACTATAAAACAGCATGATTTAAGAACCATATGCATATTATAGCTCCTAAAAAAGGAGTCAGATCAAAACAAAAAGTACACCATTAGAACCGCCTTGTCCGAAACCCCTGTATAGGAAACTTTCTCTCCCTTGGATTTAACCGCACGGTATATATATGGGCTTTAAAATATAGAAAATTTAATTTAACCCCGTTTTTATCCCACCCCGGGATATTTTTTTCTTTTTTTTTTTCTTTTTTTTTTTCTTTTTTATAAAGTTTTATCTTTGCCAGTGAACATATGATAGGATTTTTAAATATCTAATTTTAAAGGAAATTAATTGGGTTAAAAATCTATAGTAACTAAAATAAATTATTTCTAAAGGAGAATAAATTTTTCCAATAAAAACTGTATTTTTGATGCAGTGACGTCATAATTACTATATAAGTAATTTACAGTAAGGATCGAAGTCTATCTCATAGTAACTGATGCAACAGGGAAAAGAAAAGAGGTTTGAGATATATATGACGTCATAAGAGATTACGTTTGATTTTAAATTATATTAAAAGACGATCATTAGAAGAAAAAAAATATTGTATACATTGGACTTAGTTTGCAGCCTGATTCTTTGAGGTTCGTCTCTTACTTCTGCAAAGTTATATTAAAAGACGATCATTAGAAGAACAAACCATTGCATTCATTAGACTTAGTCAGCTGCCTGATTCTTTGAGGGTCGTCTCTTACTACTCCAAAGACGAAAAAGCCATAGGCTTTTTCTTGTTTTTAATCAGGGTTTACATAATCTGGGTTGCAGTTCCGGGTTGCAGCGGTAGATAACTACCTAGTAAGAGACGATCACTGTTAAGAAAATATAATAACCCATAACTCCTAAAAATGGAGTCAGACCAAAATAAAAACCGCATCATTAGAACCGCCTTGTCCGAAACTTCTTTATAGGAAACTTTCTGTCCCTTCGCTTCAACAGCAAGGGAAATATATTGGCTTGAAAATCAAGAAAAGTGGCAGCTACTACAGTATTCTGCCTCGACGGCATCTTTTTTTCTTTCTTTTTTTACATTAATTTATAGGAAGAAACGAACTCTTGCCCTTAGTAACCAATGTCTCGTCAAATTAGCTAATCAATTTATTCAGATTATGTTTTAAAAATAATTACCATACCGTGATTCGAACCCGTTCCGGCCGGTTGAAAGCCATCTATCCAAAAACAATAGACCATTATGGGATATGTTTTAAAAGCTAATTAATTGTTTTATGATCTCTTATAGTACAAAAATCAGACAAACCAAATTCTATCTCATAGTAACTGATGCAACAGGAAAAAGAATCAAACAGTCTATGGTAACGAACTGTATAGTAAGAGCACCTCGTCTCAATAGTAACCGAAATTTAAAAAACAGAATTTCGATACCAATAGATACATTAAAAGAATCAGATTTTTATGCTTATTTTAAATTTATAAGTTTCGTCAAGTTTAGTCTTACCCTTCAAAATTTATAAGCCTGAAAAAATTGCCTTATTTTCGAAAAAGGGAGAAACTTCCCCTAAAATCATAGAATCTTAATGAAAATCACACCATCAAATTCAGCCTTTCAAATAATCCGGGTTGCAGCGGTAGCTAGCAACCTAGTAAGAGACGATCACGTCCAATGTTAAGAAATATAAAACCCATAGTTCCTAACAAAGGAGTCAGATCAAAACAAAAAGTACACCATTAGAACCGCCTTGTCCGAAACCCCTGTATAGGAAACTTTCTGTCCCTTGGCTTGAACAGCAAGGGAAATATATTGGCTTGAAAATCAAGAAAATTGACTTTAACCATGTATATCAGAGACGTCACTATATTTACTTTATTTCGGACAAAAAAGCAAAAACTTATTTATAAAGTTACACATTCCTAAATCAGCTTCAAATTAGGATTCTTCCTCAGTTGGCAGCTAATTTTTATATTTGTTTTTAAATGGGTTACTATTAGCTGGAGTTCGTTCTTTACTAGAAATTTTTTAACAAAGTATATATGTATTCTTATATAGTTTATTCTATAAAATAATAAGGGAGCAGAAAAAGTTAATTGCTCCTAAATGGTATGGGATACTTTTCACACTTTTTTATTAAATCTTAGACACCATATACTGAATGATATATTTGTATTAGTGTACATTAAAAGACGATCACTGAAATAACAAACCATTCCATACATTGGACTTAGTTAGCTACTTGATTGTTTGAGTTTCGTCTCTTACTATTTAAAAGAAGAAAAAGCCGTAGGCTTTTTCCTGTTTGTATTTATAGTTAAAAAACGAACTCAGGTCCAAAGAATTACTACTTAAGAACGATACAGATGTAAATTCTCTCATTCTTGATTAGAATAATGGTTAGATCGAAGCAAGCTATACGCAATTTGAAAAAACAGTACTTCACAAACAACAGAGATAGTATCTTGAAAAGAGAAAAGCAAAGGTATTCAACCGACCAGGCGCATCGAGAAGTAAAAATTGAGAGATCAAAACAAAGGTATTCAACCGACCAGGCGTATCGAGAAGTAATAATTGATTACATTATAATAAAGAACGACCTTTTGCCTATAATAAATTTTATATGCCACTTAAGTATAGTATAGGTTAGTAATCCGGGTTGCAGCGGTAGCTAGCAACCTAGTAAGAGACGATCACGTCCAATGTTAAGAAATGTAAAACCTTCATAGTTCCTAAGAAAGGAGTCAGATCAAAACAAAAAGTACACCATTAGAACTGCCTTGTCCGAAAACTCTTGAAAGAAAACTTACCGCCCTTTGGTTTGAACAGCAAGGGAAATATATTGGCTTGAAAATCAAGAAAATTGACTTTAACCACGTTATTCTCCACAAACGGGATATTTTTTTCTTTTTTCTTCTTTTCCAGAGATAGCTTTGCACTGGAACATCGTAGAGAGTTGTTCAATGGCTCATTTTAAAGGAAATTAATTGGATTAAAATCCTTTTGTAACTAAAACGTGGCAGCTACTACAACATTCTGCCTAAACGGGATATTTTTTTTCTTGTTATCCAGAGATAGCTTTGCACTGGAACATCGCAGAAAGTTGTTCAATGGCTAATTTTAAAGGAAATTAATTGGTTTAAAAACCTTTTGTAACTAAAACAAATTAAAACAGGATAAATTTTTCCACTAAAAACTGTATTTTTGATGTCTTTCCATACTGCTAGCAACCTAGCAACCTAGCTAGCAACCT
This sequence comes from Artemia sp. Qi Xiang Cuo, assembly GCF_049724085.1. Classification (NCBI taxonomy): domain Eukaryota; kingdom Metazoa; phylum Arthropoda; class Branchiopoda; order Anostraca; family Artemiidae; genus Artemia; species Artemia sp. Qi Xiang Cuo. The sequence goes on from NC_142802.1 coordinate 49,851,720, forward strand.
AGTAAGAGACGATCACGTCCAATGTTAAGAAATATAAAAACCCATAGTTCCTAAAAAAGGAGTCAGATCAATACAAAAAGTACAGCATTAGAACCGCCTTGTCCGAAATCCCTTGAAAGGAAACTTACCGCCCTTTGGCTTGAACAGCAAGGGAAATATATTGGCTTGAAAATCAAGAAAATTGACTTTAACCACGTTATTCTCGACAAACGGGATATTTTTTTCTTTTTTTTCTTCTTTTCCAGAGATAGCTTTGCACTGGAATTTATAATAAAGAATGACCTCTCGCCTATACAAAATTTTATACGCCACTCAATTGTAGTATAGTTTGGTAATGACATTAAAAGACGATCTCTGAAATAACAAACCATTCCATACAATGGACTTAGTTAGCTACTTGATTGTTTGAGTTTTGTCTCTTACTATTTAAAGGAATATAATATAGAACGACCTCTTGCCTATATTAAACTTTATAGGCCACTTAACTGTAGTATAGGTTAGTAAAGTCCAGGTTGCAGCGGCAGCTAGCACCATCATCTGGGTTGCAACGGTAGCTAGCAAACTAGTAAGAGACGATCACGCCCCATATTAGAAATTAATGTAACCGATAACTCCTGAAAAAAGATTCAGATCAAAACAAAAAGTACACTTTTAGAACCGCCTTTACCAAAACTTCTATATAAAAAACTTCCCGTCCTTTGGCTTGAATAACTAAGAAATTATATTGGCTTGAAAATCAAGAAAATTGACTTTAACCACGATATCCTCCACAAACAGCATCTTTTTTTCTTTCCGCTTTTTTTTACTCCTCAGCTAGATGGACAATGCAAAATCATAGAGAGCTGTATAATGGCTCATTTTAAAGGAAATTGCTACATCTAGTCGCTTTTGAGTATAATAAATATCGAACTCTTCCCTATACTAACTTGCATACGCAACTTCACTAAAGTTAAGATTAAAATATAGTATAGGTTATTAACTCAACAGATAGCATGGCACTGGAACATCGTAAAGAGTTGTTCAATGGCTCATTTTGAATATAATAAATAACGACCTCTTGCCTATACTAAATTTTATACGCCACTTAATTATAGTATAGGTTAGTAATTCAACAGATAGCATGGCACTGGAACATCGTAGAGAGTTGTTCAATGGCTCATTTTAAAGGAAATTAATGGGGTTAAAAACCTTTTGTAATTGAAACAATTATTTTTATTACATTAAGACATTTTAATTATGTTCCTTAAGAAATCATCATAAGTAAAAAATTTCCCATACATTACATTAAAAGACGATCATTGGAATAGCATACCGCTGCATACATTAGACTTAGTTAGCTACTTGATTGCTTGAGGCTCGTCTCTTACTATTTCAAAGAAGAAAAAGCCGTAGGCTTTTTCTTGTTTGTAATGATATAGCATAAAACGAAACCCAAGTTGTAACTGACGTCATCCAGGTTGTTATGGTAAAGAATATCCGGCTTGCAGCGGTATAATAAAGAACGACCTCTTGCCTATAATAAATTTTATAGGCCACTTAACTATAGTATATGTCTTTTTTTCCAAATCCGGGTTGCAGCGTTAGCTAGCAACCTAGTAAGAGACGATCACGTCCAATGTTAAGAAATATAAAATTACATTAAAGGACGAGCTATAGCCCATAGTAACTGGAATCTGGGTTGCAATAGTAGCATACAACCTATTCGGGTTGAGCGGTAGCTAGAACCTAGTAAGAGACGATCACGCCTCATAGTAAAAAATGAAATAGTTAAATTGAAAGACGATCATTGGAATAAAAACCATTGCATACATTGGAATAAGTTGGCTACTTGATCATTGGAGGTTCGTCTATTACTATTTTAAAGAAGAAAAAGCCGTAGGCTTTTCCTGTTTTCCGGGTTGCAGCGGTATCTAGCAACATAGTACGTTAAAGGACGATCATTGGAATAACAAACCATTGCATACATTGGACTTTGTTTAGCTACCTGATTGTCTTAGGTTCGTCTCTTACTATTTCAAAGAAAAAAAGTCGTAGGCTTTTTCTGTTTGTAATCAGGATGTTTAGAACACAGAGTGTGACTTTTCTTACTAATGAAGGAGATTACATAAAAGTAGTAATTAAAAGTGAAGATAATACAAACATGTTTTGAAAAGTTGTTACAATAAAGAACGATTCTATAAAGGACCAATATAGTTCATCATAAATGGCATTTGTCAAATTTTTTTTTAAATATCCGGGTTGCAGCGGTAGCTGGCAACCTAGTAAGAGACGATCACGTCCAACGTTAAGAAATATAAAAACCCATAGTTCCTAAAAAAATAGTCAGATCAAAACAAAAAGTACACCATTAGAACCGCCTTGTCCGAAACCGCTGTATACAAAACTTTCTGTCCCTTGGCTTGAACAGAAAGGGAAATATATTGGCTTGAAAATCAAGAAAAGTGGCAGCTACTATAACATTCTGGCTAAACGGGATATTTTTTTTCTTTTTTTTTACAGTAAAGAATTTACAATAAAGAACGACACCTAGCCCATATTAACTGAAACATAAATAGGGACTAGCAAGAGACGATCACGCCCCATGGTATAAAATGAAATAGTTACATTAAAAGACGATCATTGGAATAAAAACCATTGCAAACATTGGAATTAGTTAGCTACTTGATATTTTGAGGTTCGTCTCTTACTATTTCAAAGAAGAAAAAGCCGTAGGCTTTTTCCTGTTTGTTTCCGCGTTGCAGCGGTAGTTAGCAACATAGTAAGAGTTACATTAAAAGACGATCATTGGAATAACAAATCAAATTATACATTCGATTGCATAAAGGCTCGATCATCGAATTTAAGCTGAAACTAAGTAAAGAACAATTATGCCTCCATATATTCACAGTGATGTATAAGATTTCCCATTACATCTGTAAACTGTTCCACAGTTGCCGGTCCATACCTTGTTATTATGACGAAGAGACACCATATTTGGGCTTTGCCCACGAGAGCTATGTCTTGTTTTTGAATTAAATGAATTGAATTGAAGTTATGCCCTCGGGGCACATAAGGTATATTTAGAAAGGGTGATCGTATAAACTTCGGAGGGTGCTCATTGGATTCGTAATCAGAAGTTATATTGCCCTTTTTAAGACTCAAAGTGATTGACCCCCCCCCCCGACACACCTCGTATTATGAGATGACCATTTGCTGCAATAGAAACTTCGAAAACAGCTCTTTCGATTGGAAATTGAAAGGGCCAGAGTCCTTTTTATTAGTAGAAAGTGATTGGAGGGCAACAAACCCCCTCCCTATTCCCCAAACCATTTCCATTTCCCCACCATTTCCCCAAACACAAACAATCAAAATTTTGAAATAGCCATTTTGTTCAACGTAACTGAAAGGACCGGCAATTATGTCTTTGAGAATGACAACCCCCCCCCCCCCATCCACAGCCCTCAGGGTAAGGTAAGTTATGCCCTCGGGGCATATAAGGTATATATAGAAAGCGTGATCGTGTAAACTTTAGAAGGGGCTTGTTGGATTTGTAATTATAATAAAGAACGAATATAAAGCTATTATAATCATTACATAAATGATCAATCATAAATAGTGTCATTTATCAAACAGTTCGTGGTAACGAGTTTCATAGTAAAGAACAAACTCAAGCCCAAAGAAACTGAACCCTGTGGCTCATTCATATAATCTTCATTATTTTAGCTAGGATGTAACTAAAATGAGTATTTTTTTATTTCAAATTAAAATTATATTGCTTCTTACTCAACATATTAAAAGTTCTCCCCGACGGGGAATCCGGGTTGCAGCGGTAGCTAGCCACCTAGTAAGAGACGATCACGTCCAATGTTAAGAAATATAAAAACCCATAGGTCCTAACAAAGGAGTCAGATCAAAACAAAAAGTACACCATGAGAACCGTCTTGTCCGAAACCCCTGTATAGTAAACTTTCTGTCCCTTGGCTTGAACAGCACGGTAAATATTTTGGCTTGAAAATCAAGAAAAGTGGAAGCTACTACAACATTCTGCCTAAACAGGATATTTTTTTCTTTTTTTCTTTCTTTTCCACAGATAGCTTGGCACTGGAACATCGTAGAGAGTTGTTCAATGGCTCATTTTAAAGGAAATTAATTGGGTTAAAAATCTGTATTAACTAAAATAAATTATTTCTAAAAGAGAATAAATTTTTCCACCAAAAACTGCATTTTTGATGTCTTTTCACACTGCAGTCTTTCAAACATAATCGTATACCAGCGGTAAGATTTGAACCCACGCCTCCGAAGAGACTGGTGGTTAACACCAGTGCCTTGGACCACTCGGCCCGGCTGCCTCTCATAAATAAATATATGTGTGAATTTGGGTTGCAGCAGTAGCTAGCAACCTAGTAAGAGACGATCAGTCCAATGCTAAGAAATATAAAAACCCAAAACTCCTAAAAATAGAGTCAGATCATCCGGGTTGCAGCGGTAGCTAGCAACCTAGTAAGAGACGATCACGTCCAATGTTAAGAAATATAAAAACCCATAGTTCATAACAAAGGAGTCAGATCAAAACAAAAAGTACACCATTAGAACTAAAATAAATTATTTCTAAAAGAGAATAAATTTTTCCACCAAAAACTGCATTTTCGATATCTTTTCACACTGCAGTTTTTCAAACATAATCGTATACCAGCGGTAAGATTTGAACCCACGCCTCCGAAGAGACTGGTGGTTAACACCAGTGCCTTGGACCACTCGGCCAGGCTGCTTCTCACAAATAAATATATATATGAATTTGGGTTGCAGCAGTAGCTAGCAACCTAGTAAGAGACGATCAGTCCAATGCTAAGAAATATAAAAACCCAAAACTCCTAAAAATAGAGTCAGATCATCCGGGTTGCAGCGGTAGCTAGCAACCTAGTAAGAGACGATCACGTCCAATGTTAAGAAATATAAAAACCCATAGTTCCTAACAAAGGAGTCAGATCAAAACAAAAAGTACACCATTAGAACCGCCTTGTCCGAAACCCCTGTATAGGAAACTTTCAGTCCCTTGGATTGAACAGCAAGGGAAATATATTGGCTTGAAAATCAAGAAAATTGACTTTAACCACGTTATTCTCCACAAACGGGATATTTTTTTCTTTTTTTCTTTTTTTGTATCCAGAGATAGCTTGGCACTGGAACATCGTAGAGGGTTGTTCAATAGCTCATTTTAAAGGAAATTAATTGGGTTAAAAATGTATAGTAACTAAAATAAATTATTTCTAAAAGACAATAAATTTTTCCACCAAAAACTAAATTTTTGATGTCTTTTACATTAAAGAATGAACTTTTGTCCATAGTAACTGAAGTATTATAAGTTATAATAAAGAACAACCTGTTGCTTATACTAAATTTTATAGGCCACTTAACGATAGTATAAGCTACTACAGTTATATATAAGGTCAATATATTTAAGTACAGTAAAGAACGATCTCTCGCCAATAGTAACTAATATATGGTGGTCCCAGGGGTAGTTTCATAAAGTACCGATATAGCTCATCATAAATGGTGTTTAGTGATGCATAAGATCTCCCATTACATCTGTAAACTGTTCCACAGTTGCCGGTCCATACCTTAGAAGCTTTTCACTAAACATGCAACATTTCTTTTGGATATTACTATGAAGTTTTACAGTAAAGAACGATCTCTGGCCCATAGTAACTGATATATTGTACCGGGTTGGTAGCTAGCAACCTAGTAAGAGACGATCATGTCGAATGTTAAGAAATATAAAACCCATAGCCCCTAAAAAAGGAGTTTACAGTAAAGAACGAACTTCCAGCCAATAGTAACTAAAAAAGTTACATAAAGGCTCGATCATCGAATTTAAGCTGAAACTAAGTCAAGGACAATTATGCCTCCATATATCCACAGTGATGTATAAGATTTCCCATTACATCTGTAAACTGCTCCACAGTTGCCGGTCCATACCTTGGAAGCTTTTCACTAAACATGCAACATTTGTTTTGGATATTACTATGAAGTTTTGCGAAAGCATCTCTAGCTGACTTTTTTTCCACAAAATCTATTCTTTCAGAGATAATTTTAATCTTTAATTTTGAATATTTTTCGTAATTCCGGTAAAACATTCGTAAAATTTTTCTCAATTTACAAAGATCAGCAAGTGCGTTTTTTGCAGCTGGTGGAAACTGCAAAAATATTCATGGTATCCGAGCAATAGTTCGAATATTTCAATTCAAGCTAGAAAAATACCTTAAAATGTTAAAATTAGTTTTATTTTTGGTTAGAACCTACCCGATGTGGGATTTACTATGTAGTTTCAGAGCAAAAATTCAATTTTTTAATATATTTTATTTTTCAGTTTAGAATTGCTAAAGTCATTATGTAAACTGCAAAACTATTTGTGATATCTGAGCAATAATTTTAATCTTTTCATTCAAACTAAAAAAATACCTGAAAATTTAAAAATTAGTTTTACTTTTTGTTAGGTTATGGATACTCGATACGAGTCTTAAGAAGTGTTAATTAGATAAGAATACTATTTCTTGTTTTGTAATAAGATGTCTTCTAAGCGAGTTATACGTAATTTAAAAAAACAGTACTATACAAAAAACAGAGATAGCATCTTGGGAAAAAAAAGCAAAGGTAATCAACTGACAAGGCGTATCGAGATGCGAGAATTGATAGTGACAAACAGCGTTATTATAATGATGAAATTTATAGACATGCGAAAATTGATAGTGACAAACAGCGTTATTATAATGATGAAGTTTATAGACATGCGAAAATTGATAGTGACAAACAGCGTTATTATAATGATGAAGTTTGTAGACATGTAAAAACTGATAGTGACAAATAGCCTTTTTATAATGATTAAGTTTATAGACATGCAAAAATTGAGACAGCCAAACAAAAGAGCAAGGAACGGTATGATAATGATAAAGATTACTGCCTTGTCCGAATCCCCTGTATAGGAAACTTTCTGTCCCTTGGCTTTAACAGCAAAGGAAATATCTTGATAAGAATCTTCAGAGCAGCTTCGGAGGTCGGTGGATCGAAACCTAACCAAAGAACGCTAGACCTTAGGCCCAACGAGGTTCAATGAGATTTCGATCAGTCCTTCTCCGGGGCTAATTGTCAAAAAAATTGCATTTTTGATGTATTTTCATACTGCAGTCTTTTCAAAGATATTTGAATTTTGAAGCAATAAAACAGTTCATGGTAGTGAACTCTATAGTAATAATAGCTACTTGTCTCAATAGTAACCGAAACTCCTGGAACCAAAATTTTCTTTTTTGGCTTAATCGCTAAAATTATTATATAAACTGTAAAAATATTTATGATGCCTAATCAGTAATAGTAATTTTTTAATTTAAACAACAAAAATACATGAAAATTCTAAAATTAGTTTTTCTTTTTGTCTCCTGGAAGAAAAATTTTTTTCATCTCAGTTCAAATTTATTATTGTATCCTGGAACCAAACTTTTTTTGGTTTGTAACCCGTAAAGTACATATCTCCATATTATTGTCTCATAATTGCAATTATGAATCCTATATAAAGGAAACTTACCGCCCTTTGGCTTGAATAACAAAGAAAATATATTGGCTTGAAAATCAAGAAAATTGACTTTTACCACGTTATTCTCCACAAACGGGATATTTTTTTCTTTCCACTTGATTTTTCTCCTTAGCTAGCTGGGCACTAGAAAATCATAGAGAGCTGTATAATAGCTCATTTTAAAGGAAATTGCAACATCTAGTCACTTTTGTATTTCAAAATAAAATACTTTTTAAAGTAGAATCAATTTTGTCAAAAAATTGCATTTTTGATGTATTTTCATACTGCAGTCTTTTCAAAGATATTTGAATTTTGAAGCAATAAAACAGTTAATGGTAATGAACTCTATAGTAATAATAGCTACTTGTCTCAATAGTAACCGAAACTCCTGGAACCAAAATTTTCTTTTTTGGCTTAAAATCGCTAAAATTATTATGTAAACTGCAAAAATATTTATGATACCTAATCAGAAATAGTGATTTTTTTAATTAAACAACAAAAATACATGAAAATTCTGAAATTGATTTTGCTTTTTGTCTCCTGGAAGAAATTTTTTTTTCATCTCAGTTCAAATTTATTATTGTATCCTGGAACCAAACTTTTTTTGGTTTGTAACCAGTAAAGTACATATCTCCATATTATTGTCTCATAATTGCAATTATTTTAGTTTTCAGTCCAGAATCGCTAAACTTATTATGTAAAATGTAAAAATATTTATGGTGTCTAACCAATAATACTAATTTTGTAATTCAAACAAGAGAAATACCTGAAAATTTTGAAATTAGTTTTGTTTTATGCTAGGTTTTAGATACTCGACACGGGATTTTGTGTACTTAATAATTTTAAACATTGAAAAAATATGGTCTCACGCGAGTGGAAAAAAAGAAAGAATAACCAAAAAAAATATCAAAATAGAGCAATCCAAATTTCTACTAATAGAAAACTTTACTAAATAAAAAATAAAGCTAACATCCTGAAATATCAGAAAAGTTTATTTAAAAGAGATAAAAATGCCACCGAACGCAATAAAGCTCGAGAACGCGTAAGGATTGCTACTAAGATGTCTTGTGATCCAGGATTTAAGAAAATGAAATATGACAGAGCAAAACAGAGGTATGTTACGGATCAGGGGTATCGAGAAGGGAAAATTGAGACAGCCAAACAAAAGAGCAAGGAACGGTATGATAACGATATAGATTATCGAAACGAACATTAGAAAAATCTGGGTTGCAGCGGTAGCTAGCAACCTAGTAAGAGACGATCACCTCCAATGTTAAGAAATATAAAAACCCCCAACTCCTAAAAAAAGAGTCAGATCAAAACAAAAAGTACACCATTAGAACCGCCTTGTCCGAAGCCCCTGTATAAGAAACTTACTACCCTTCGGCTTGAATAAAAAAGAAAATATATTGGCTTGAAAATCAGGAAAATTGACTTTAACCACGTTATTCTGCACAAACGGGATATTTTTTTCTTTCTTTTGTTTCCAGAGATAGCTTGGCACTGGAATATCGTAGAGAGTTGTTCAATGGCTCATTTTAAAGGAAATCTCTAGATCTAGCGCCTTTTGCACTTAATTTTTTATTAATTACTTTTCACGAAAAACTTAATTTTGTATATACAATATTGATCAATGACGTCATAGTCGTTGGATGTAGTACATAAAGGCTCGATCATCGAATTTAAGCTGAAACTAAGTAAAGGACAATTATGCCTCCATATATTCACAGTGATGTATAAGATTTCCCATTACATCTGTAAACTGTTCCACACTTGCCGGTCCATACCTTGGAAGCTTTTCACTAAACATGCAACATTTCTTTTGGATATTACTATGAAGTTTTGCGAAAGCATCTCTAGCTGACTTTTCAACAAAATCTATTCTTTCAGAGATAATTTTAATCTTTAATTTTGAATATTTTTCGTAATCCCGGTAAAACATTCGTAAAATGCGTTCTTTGCAGCTTGTGTAAACTGCAAAAATATCCATGGTATCCGAGCAATAGTTTGAATATTTCAATACAAGCTGGAAAAATACCTTAAAATGTTAAAATTAGTTTTATTTTTGGTTAGGTTCTAACTACCCGATGTGGGATTGACTATGTATTTTCAGACCAAAAAATTACATTTTTTAATATATATTTTATTTTTCAGTTTAGAATCGCTAAAGTTATTATGTAAACAGCAAAAATATTTATGATTTCTGTTTGAATAATTTTAATTTCTTCATTCAAACTAACAAAATACCTGAAAATTTAAAAATTAGTTTTATTTTTTGTTAGGTTATGGATACCTGATACGAGTTATAAGAAGTGTTAATTAGATGAAAATATTATTTCTTGTTTTGTAATAAGATGCCTTCTAAGCGAGTTATTATACGTAATTTAAAAAAACAGTACTATATAAAAAACAGAGACAACATCTTGGAAAGAAAAAATCCGGGTTGCAGCGGTAGCTAGCAACCTAGTAAGAGACGATCACGTCCAATGTTAAGAAATATAAAAACCCATAGTTCCTAAAAAAGGAGTCAGATCAAAACAAAAAGTACACCATTAGAACCACCTTGTCCGAAAACCCTGTAAAGGAAACTTTCTGTCCCTTGGCTTGAACAGAAAGGGAAATATATTGGCTTGAAAATCAAGAAAAGTGGCAGCTACTACAACATTCTTCCTAAACGGGATATTTTTTTCTTTTTTTTTCTTTGTTTCCAGAGATAGCTTGGCACTGGAACATCGTAGAGGGTTGTTCAATAGCTCATTTTAAAGGAAATTAATTGGGTTAAAAACATTTTGTAACTAAAATAAATTATTTTTAAAAGAGAATAAATTTTTCCACCAAAAATTATCACTTAAGATCCATGTCACAGGGGTAGCTAGCAACATAACAAGAGAGGATCACGTCTAATACTAAGAAAAGTAATATTTCCGGGTTGCAAGGTAGCTAGTTAAATAAAGGCTCGATCATCGAATTCAAGCTGAAACTAAGTGAAGGACAATTATGCCTCAATATATTCACAGTGATGTATAAGATTTCCCATTACATCTGTAAACTTTTCCATAGTTGCCGGTTCATACCTTGGAAGCTTTTCACTAAACATACAACATTTCTTTTGGATATTACTATGAAGTTTTGCGAAAGCATCTCTAACTGACTTTTTAACAAAATCTATTCTTTCAGAGATCAGGGTTGCAGCGGTAGCTAGCAACCTAGTAAGAGACGAACACGTCCAATGTTAAGAAATATAAAAACCCATAGTTCCTAACAAAAGAGTCAGATCAAAACAAAAAGTACACCATTAGAACCGCCTTGTCCGAAACCCCTGTATAGGAAACTTTCTGTCCCTTGGCTTGAACAGCAAGGGATATATATTGGCTTGAAAATCAAGAAAATTGACTTTAACCACGTTATTCTCCCCAAACGGGATATTTTTTTCTTTTTTTCTTTGTATCCAGAGATAGCTTGGCACTGGAACATCGTAGAGGGTTGTTCAATACCTCATTTTAAAGAAAATTAATTGGGTTAAAAATCTATAGTAACTAAAATAAATGATTTCTAAAAGAGAATAAATTTTTCCACCAAAAACTGCATTTTCGATGTCTTTTCACACTGCAGTATTTCAAACATAATCGCATACCAGCGGTAAGATTTGAAACCACGCCTCCGAAGAGACTGGTGGCTAACACCATCCGGGTTGCAGCGGTAGCTAGCAACCTAGTAAGAGACGATCACGTCCAATTTTAAGAAATATAAAAACCCCTAACTCCTAAAAACAGAGTCAGATCAAAACAAAAAGTACACCATTAGAACCGCCTTGTCCGAAACCCCTATAAAGGAAACTTACCGCCCTGCGGCTTGAATAACAAAGAAAATATATTGGCTTGATAATCAAGAAAATTGACTTTAACCACGTTATTCTCCACAAACGGGATATTTTTTCTTTCTTTCTTTTCCACAGATAGCTTGGCACTGGAACATCGTAGAGAGTTGTTCAATGGCTCATTTTAAAGGAAATCTCCTAGCGCTATTTTTACTTAATTTTTTTTTAATTAATTTTTTTTACGAAAAACTTAATTTTTTATATACAATATTAATCAATGACGTCATAGTCTTTGGATGTAGTTAGTACATAAAGTCTGGATCATCGAATTAAAGCTGAAACTAAGTAAAGAACAATTATGCCTCCATATATTCACAGTGATCTATAAAATTTCCCAATACATCTATAAACTGTTCCACAGTTGCCGGTTCATACCTTGGAAGCTTTTCACTAAACATGCAACATTTCTTTTGGATGTTACTATGAAGTTTTGCGAAAGTATCTCTAGCTGACTTTTCAACAAAATCCATTCTTTCAGAGATAATTTTAATCTTTAATTTTGAATATTTTTCGTAATCCCGGTAAAAAATTCGTAAAATTTTTCTAAATTTACTAAGATCAGCCAGCATTGTTGCCATGTTTTTGGACTTCTGAATATAATTTTTAATTTTGCCCTTATGCGTTCTTTGCAGCTTGTGTAAACTGCAAAATATCCATGGTATCCGAGCAATAGTTTGAATATTTCAATTCAAGCTAGAAAAATACCTGAAAATGTTAAAATTAGTTTTATTTTTAGTTAGGTTCTAACTACCCGATGTGGAATTTACTATGTATTTTCAGACCAAAAAATTCAATTTTTTAATATATTTCATTTTTCAGTTTAGAATCGCTAAAGTTCTTATGTAAACTGCAAAAATATTTATGATATATGAGCAATATTTTTAATCTTTTAATTCAAACTAACAAAATACCTGAAAATTTAAAAATTAGTTTAATTTTTTGTTAGGTTATGGGTACATGATACGAGTCTTAAAAAGTTTCAATTAGATAAGAATATTATTTCTTGTTTTGTAATAAGATGCGTTCTAATAGAGTTATACGTAATTTAAAAAACATTACTATACAAAAAACAGAGACAACATCTTGAAAAGAGAAAAGCAAAGGTATTCAACCGACAAGGCGTATCGAGATGCGAAAATTGAGAGAGCCAAACAAAACAGCAAGGAGTGTTATGTTAATGATGAGGATTATAGACATGCAAAAATTGAGACAGCCAAACAAAAGAGCAAGGAACGGTATGATAACGATATAGATTATCGAAACGAACATAAGAAAAAAGTTGCTACCAGAATATCCGGGTTGCAGCGGTAGCTAGCAACCTAGTAAGAGACGATCACGTCCAATGTTAAGAAATATAAAAACCCCTAACTCCTAAAAAAATAGTCAGATCAAAACAAAAAGTACACCATTAGAACCGCCTTGTCCGAAACCCCTATAAAGGAAACTTACCGCCCTGTGGCTTGAATAACAAAGAAAATATATTGGCTTGATAATCAAGAAAATTGACTTTAACCACGTTATTCTCCACAAACGGGATATTTTTTTCTTTCTTTCTTTTCCACAGATAGCTTGGCACTGGAACATCGTAGAGAGTTGTTCAATGGCTCATTTTAAAGGAAATCTCTAGATCTAGCGCTATTTGTATTTAATTTTTTTTAATTAATTTTTTTTACGAAAAACTTGATTTTTTATATACAATATTAATCAATGACGTCATAGTCTTTGGATGTAGTTAGTACATAAAGTCTGGATCATCGAATTAAAGCTGAAACTAAGTAAAGAACAATTATGCCTCCATATATTCACAGTGATCTATAAAATTTCCCATTACATCTATAAACTGTTCCACAGTTGCCGGTTCATACCTTGGAAGCTTCTCACTAAACATGCAACATTTCTTTTGGATATTACTATGAAGTTTTGCGAAAGCATCTCTAGCTGACTTTTCAACAAAATCCATTCTTTCAGAGATAATTTTAATCTTTAATTTTGAATATTTTTCGTAATCCCGGTAAAAAATTCGTAAAATTTTTCTAAATTTACTAAGATCAGCCAGCATTGTTGCCATGTTTTTGGACTTCTGAATATAATTTTTAATTTTGCCCTTATGCGTTCTTTGCAGCTTGTGTAAACTGCAAAATATCCATGGTATCCGAGCAATAGTTTGAATATTTCAATTCAAGCTAGAAAAATACCTGAAAATGTTAAAATTAGTTTTATTTTTAGTTAGGTTCTAACTACCCGATGTGGAATTTACAATGTATTTTCAGACCAAAAAATTCAATTTTTTAATATATTTCATTTTTCAGTTTAGAATCGCTAAAGTTATTATGTAAACTGCAAAAATATTTATGATATATGAGCAATAATTTTAATCTTTTAATTCAAACTAACAAAATACCTGAAAATTTAAAAATTAGTTCTATTTTTTGTTAGGTTATGGGTACATGATACGAGTCTTAAAAAGTTTCAATTAGATAAGAATATTATTTCTTGTTTTGTAATAAGATGCGTTCTAATAGAGTTATACGTAATTTAAAAAAACATTACTATACAAAGACAGAGACAACATCTTGAAAAGAGAAAAGCAAAGGTATTCAACCGACAAGGCGTATCGAGATGCGAAAATTGAGAGAGCCAAACAAAACAGCAAGGAGTGTTATGTTAATGATGAGGATTATAGACATGCGAAAATTGAGACAGCCAAACAAAAGAGCAAGGAACGGTATGATAACGATAAAGATTACCGAAACAAACATAAGAAAAAAGTTGCTACCAGAATAATGGGTAGATACTGGGGTGACAAAAGCTATAATGAAAAAATTAAATTCTCTGCGAGGTTGTACCGAAGAACGCATAAGGACAAAGGGAAAAATTACATTCAGAAATACAAGAAGATGGCAAAAATGAAGGCTGATCTTTGTAAATTGAGAAACATTTTACGCATGTTTTATCGGGATCACGAAAAGTATTCAAAATTACAGATTAAAATTCTCTTTGAAAGAGCGGATGCTGTTGAAAAGTCGGCTAGAAATTCTTTGGCAAAGCTTCATTGTAATATCCAAAAAAATGTTGTCAGTTTAACGAAAAGCTTCCAAGGTATGGATTGGCAACTGCGGAACAGTTTATAGATGCAATGGAAAATGTTCGACAACACAGTGAATATACGGAGGCGTACTTCTTAGAAAATTCGTATATTAATTTTGGAAGGAGCAATTGCAGTTTATGTAGCAGCAATAAAAATATATATACAAGCATACCTATCAACAGCGAAGGAAAAGCAATGTTTTTCAATTATGGCGAAAACGAGCCTGTTAGGGTTGTTAGTAAATGTGTTTGTAAGACTAATGATTTAGAACAAATTCCTGGAACACCGACTCAAGAAAAAAGCATTTCTAACTGTGTTTTAAACAGTTCGTTTAGTTCTACTGAATATTTGGCAAAAAATTCTCTGTGTAGTAGAACAAACTGTCCTGAAAAGTACGAGACAACTATTGAAAAATACTCTAGAACTAGATCTGACAAGGAAATTATGATGGCTGAAGTCACTTATAACAATCTGAGTAAACATTCAAAACCAAAAATCGGGCAGCAGGTTACTTGGCAATGTCACCCTGATATCTGCAAGCTGTATCCGAAGGATATTGAATTATGTCAAATTCTTTTTGATATCCTTGAAAATAATATAGCATTAAAACTTTCAACTGACAAAGCGGTTAATTTCTACCTTGGCGGCTTGGATTATTGTGAAATCAATTACAGGGACACAAGAAAGCATGGGCATTCGTTATACTGTAGCCCAAATGAGGGATGTCAGAGCTATTTGCGTTCTCTAAGGGCACTAGCTCCACATTTTCCTGTCTTGAACTGTTCCATTAATAGCGTATATAAGGCAGTATCAAAATGTAAGATTATACAACATATTAATCTACTAAAAGTCGAGGGTTCGTACAAGGAACTAAGTCATTACATAGAAGAAGTGTCAAGTAGACTCTGTCGTAATAATAGTCAAGACTTCATTTACGGTGATAGCAATATTAGAGTTTTTGTGGATGAAAATACAATAATAAAATTATTTGGTGAGAGCCTTGATAAGGTAGCTAACAACAGGGATGTATACCCCACAATGCATTGTGACAGTTGTGAGCAGATAAAGACAAAATACCAATTGAAGAGTCTAAGATCCCTTTAAAATAAGAAAGGTTTTGATGTAATGATGGCCACGATTTTAGAACACCTACAACAGGACATACCCAAAGATGACAGAGAACAACTAATTCAATGTACAGGTTGGAAAGAGGATGTCATAGATTCATTCTTTGTCTGTGATTACTGTGCTGGGAAAATGTTGAAAAGTCAGGAGAATGTCCGATCAGTATTAAATAACCTTCATATAGACTGTACACCGGAATGTATAAAGTGTTTAAATAATTTTGAAATGGCAATGATTCGATTTGTAATGCCTTGTCTTACGATCGTCAGATTAGGGCAAGTAACTGCATTGAAGAGACCTAGAACAGAACTTGTTGACGCTCTTAAGGGGAGAATAGTATATCTACCTGTTGATGTGCAAGCAAATGCAGATATTCAGCCTGAAAAACTTCTTAACATTGATAGTTTTGTAGTCATTGTCAATGGTCAGACTACTTACAACAAGAATGTTTGGACTGCACTAATAGATCTGAGAAAAGTCCATGAAGAACTGTTGTGGTTAAGAGAGAACAACAGTCTCTATAAAACAATACATGCATACACCCTAGAAGATTTAAATAAAATACTTGAAGCACGTCTTGCTGAAAAAGCGGTTGGTGTTGATAATTTACCTGAAATACCGGAAGCTGCAATCCTTCAGAAACTGACAGAAAGCGCAAAGTCTACATTGGTTGAACATTTTTCTGTCCAGCCTCTCAATTCAGCGGTTCCAAAAGACTTCATTGAAGATTTTAAGAAGATGAAAGATCTTGGTACTGACCAATTTCAAATCAAGAAACTAAAAGGTGAGAGCGAAGACTTATTTCAGGAAGAACTTGATCTAAAAGTGTTTCCAAATCTTTTCCCGAAAGGCAAATATAGCTTGCGTGACAAGGCAAGACCATTTCGGATTAGGAATGCAGAATATTTTAAATCAAGGCTTCTTAGCAGACATACTAAGTTTTGTCTTGACAAACAGTTTCTTTTTCACAGCTTCCAATTGCAAGAATTCTCTTACATGTGTAATAGTGTCGGTCATATGTTGCGGACTGTGAAACCAAATCAAAATGCTCGTCAATTTATATACAGGCTTCATTCCCGTTATGGAGAGATGGAAGCGACTTTGTTTTCTGTTCAATCAAAAATCGGAGGATCTCAGCAGTATTTTCAATCTCTTTCCTATAAAGTAAAGTCAATGATTGAGCAATTGGGTCCACCGACTTTGTTTCTGACAGTTTCATGTGCTGAGTGGTACTCTCCTGAATTTATTGACTATTTACGGACTGTCCATACGAACTTACCTGGTGTGGCAAAAATGACCCCAGCAGAGTTGACGTGTCTAGATCCAATTGCAGTTTCCATGCACTTTGACAAAAAATGGACACCTATATTTAATGAGCTAATTTGTTCAAAGACAAATCCTTTGTTTGGTAAAATTAAGGATCATTTCTGGCGTATCGAGTATCAGAAACGAGGTGCGCCTCATGTACACTGTGTGTTGTGGATTGAAGATGCTCCTATTGTTGGGAAATCAACAGCGTCTGAAGTGATTCAGTATATCAATAGTATTATAACTTGTGAAATACCAAATAGATTGACTAGTCCAACTCTTCACAAACTGGTCAAAGACCATCAAGTGCACCGCTGTAATAAATACTGTCAAAGAAAGTATAAGAGAAAAAGAGGAAGATGGGTTACGTATTGTAGGTTTGGCTTTCCTCGTCCTACAAAGGAACGAACAGAATTATATGACATCCTTGACTGCTTGAGATACATCCTTGAGATGACGAGCGTTATATAAATGACTATTCTCCTGCGTTACTTATTGCTAATCAAGCAAACATTGATGTTCAATATATTGGCCATTTGGGCTCTAAATTACCGTATTACATTACCGATTACATGACAAAAGCAGAGAGTGTCGAAATAGAAGCAATGCGGGAGGAAGTAAATAATGCATGCAAAAGTCTTGGTCAACGAACTATGTCCTACTTGTTGAAGTCCATAAAAACTCGTCAAGTTGGAGCAGTTGAAGCTGCTGATAGGCTTCTTGGTACTAAATTTTATAGTATTTCTAGGCAATTTAGATATATTGACCTTGCGAAAAAGAGCGAGGTGAAGAGGACACTGAGAAGGTATGAGGAGCTTGAAAAGCTTGCTAAAAATGATCCACAGAGTAATGATTTGTACATTGCCCACTGGGTTATTGATATCTACCCTAAAAGACCGGAACATATGGAAAATATCAGTCTTTTTCAGTTATTGTCTTGGTATGAACGGGAGCGTAATGGTACTGATTATAATATGATGTTAACTGACGGGTCATTCTAACTCATAAAAAGGATTTTTAAACCGTATATCATACAGCACAGAAAGGTAAACCCATTTGAAACTGAAGAGAAGAAAAATGATTACTATGGAGATCCTTTAAAATTTTTTAAACATTGGAGAAATGAAAATGAGCTAGTAGTCAGTGGAAATAGCAACTAAAAAACCTACTGTGTTGAAAGTGTAAACTATCCCGACATGGTAGCTTACCATGAAAAATTTGTTGTTAAGAGGAAAAACGATATAGAATTTGAAGAAAGGGTCCGAGAACGTGCAAAAGAAATTCTGAAGGCAGAAAATATTGATGAAAACATTGAAGATGACCCAGAAAATGCAATTCAGGGAGGAGTCATTGACAGAGCAGCAGATGCTATGGAGGATTTGTCAGACGCAAACAAACAGATTTTAAATGATGACACCGAAGACAGGCTGAAAAATGATTATGAGTCTCTCAATATTGATCAAAAGAGAGTTGTTGACAAAATTTTAGACTCAGTTACCAAGCGCAAAGGTGCAACATCTTTGAAGTTGATTGTATCTGGATGTGGGGGTACAGGAAAATCTAGGGTTATCAGTGTCGTGAGAAGACTACTTTGCAACAAGTTCAAGAATGAAGATTGTCCCATTGTAGTTATGGCACCTACTGGTATTGCTGCATATAGCATAAATGGTTTAACAATACATAGTTGTTTAAGTTTAGCTATGATCAGGAAAACACCACAAAATACACACCTCTCTCCACTGAAAAACTTCTTACTTTGAGAAAGACACTTAAGGAGACAAGACTTTTTATTATTGATGAAAATAGTATGGTTTCGTCTCTTCTTTTAACCTACATTCATTTAAGACTATCAGAAATATTGGCAGTTGATTTTCCAACGGGTAATGCTAACTGCGTATTTTTGGGAGATTTTCTTCAATTAAGACCAGTAAGTGGTAATCCTCCTTATATGCCTCTCACACGACTAGAAGTAAAAAACAGGATCAAATCAGTTGGTATTTTTAACCTCTTGCATCTATTTGAGTATGAGGAACTAAGCATAAATGTGAGAAAAAAGATGAATAAAAGTTACGCTAATACACTTGCTGAAATTAGACAGGGGTTTTGCACTGGTGAAAATTTGAATAGTCTTTACAAGAGAAAAATTGGAAACTCCTACAGAGCTTCAAATAACGAAATAATAGATCATTACTCAAAATTGTATGAAGAGGGAAATAGACCTGTCATTCTTATGCCCACCAATGAAAATTGTATGGTAGTTAACGAGTTACTTCTTACAAAAAGCTGCTCAGACTACGTTAAACTTTCTGCAGTTGATCGACTTTACATTAAAGAACGATCTTCAGTCCATAGTAACTGAAGTGTTATAAGGAACCATTATATAGATGATGATTACAGTAATCAAAGGTTACTGTTTACAATGTTTCCGGGTTGCAGCGGTAGCTAGCAACCTAGTAAGAGACGATCACCTCCAATGTCAAGAAATATAAAAACCCCCAACTCCTAAAAAAAGAGTCAGATCAAAACAAAAAGTACACCATTAGAACCGCCTTGTCCGAATCCTCTATAATGGAAACTTACCGCCCTTTGGCTTGAATAACAAAGAAAATATATTGGCTTGAAAATCAAGAAAATTGACTTTTACCACGTTATTCTCCACAAACGGGATATTTTTTTCTTTCCGCTTTTTCTTTCTGCTCAGCTAGCTGGGCCCTGGAAAATCATAGAGAGCTGTATAATAGCTCATTTTAAAGGAAATTGCAACATCTAGTCACTTTTGTATTTAAAAATAAAATACTTTTTAAAGTAGAATCAATTTTGTCAAAAAAATTGCATTTTTGATGTATTTTCATACTGCAGTCCATGTAATGAACTCTATAGTAATAATAGCTACTTGTCTCAATAGTAACCGAAACTCCTGGAACCAAAATTTTCTTTTTTGGCTTAATCGCTAAAATTATTATGTAAACTGCAAAAATATTTATGATGCCTAATCAGTAATAGTAATTTTTTAATTTAAACAACAAAAATACATGAAAATTCTAAAATTAGTTTTGCTTTTTGTCTCCTGGAAGAAATTTTTTTTTCATCTCAGTTCAAATTTATTATTGTATCCTGGAACCAAACTTTTTTTGGTTTGTAACCCGTAAAGTACATATCTCCATATTATTGTCTCATAATTGCAATTATTTTAGTTTTCAGTCCAGAATCACTAAACTTATTATGTAAACTGCAAAAATATTTATGGTGTCTAACCAATAATACTAATTTTGTAATTCAAACAAGATAAATACCTGAAAATTTTAAAATTAGTTTTGTTTTATGCTAGGTTTTAGATACTCGACACGGGATTTTGTGTGCTTAATAATTTTAAACCTTGAAAAAATATGGTCTCACGCGAGTGGAAAAAAAGAAAGAATAACCAAAAACAATATCAAAATAGAACAATCCAAATTTCTACTAATAGAAAACTTTACTACACAAAAAAATAAAGCTAACATCCTGAAATATCAGAAAATATTATTTAAAAGAGATAAAAATGCCACCAAACGCACTAAAGCTCGAGCACGCGTAAGGATTGCTAATAAAATACAATAAAGAACGACACCTTGCCCATGTTAACTAAAACATAAATAGGGATTATGTAATTTCCAATAGTATCATGGCTGTAGAGATGACTGAAACCTAGTTACAATAAAAAACGATCATTGGAATAACAAAAATTGCATACCTTTGGAATTAGCTAGCTACTTGATTATTTGAGACTCGTCTCTTACTATTTAAAAGAAGAAAAAGCCGTAGGCTTTTTCCTGTGTGTAATCAGTTTATTATCATAGGCAGCGCGCTAGCACTGCCTGAGTAAAGAACGATGTGGGCACAATGTGTGTTTTTTCCGGGTTGCAGCGATAGATCGCAACCTAGTAAGAGACGATCACGTCCAATGTTAAGAAATATAAAAACCCATAGTTCCTAACAAAGGAGTCAGATCAAAACAAAAAGTACACCATTAGAACCGCCTTGTCCGAAACCCCTGTATAGGAAACTTTCTGTCCCTTGGCTTGAACAGCAAGGGAAATATATTGGCTTGAAAATCAAGAAAATTGACTTTAACCACGTTATTCTCCCCAAACGGGATATTTTTTTCTCTTTTCTTTTTTTTTATTTTACACAGATAGCTTGGCACTGGAACATCGTAGAGGGTTGTTCAATAGCTCATTTTAAAGGAAATTAATTGGGTTAAAAATCTATAGTAACTAAAATAAATTATTTCTAAAAGAGAATAAATTTTTCCACCAAAAACTGCATTTTTGATGTCTTTTCACACTGCAGTCTTTCAAACATAATCGTATACCAGCGGTAAGATTTGAACCCACGCCTCCGAAGAGACTGGTGGCTAACACCAGTGTCTTGGACCACTCGGCCAGGCTGCCTCTCATAAATAAATATATATGTGAATTTGGGTTGCAGCAGTAGCTAGCAACCTAGTAAGAGACGATCAGTCCCATGCTAAGAAATATAACAAAACTCCTAAAAATAGAGTAAGATCAAAACAAAAGTACATCATTAGAACTACCTTGTCTGAAACCCTACTAGATAAATAATGAATGTCGTAGCTTTATATTAGAGCTATGACGTGAATAGTACAATAAGGAACGAACTGTAACCCATAGTAACTTAAGTATTAAATCAAACAGTTTGCAGTTTGTAATCAAACAGAACTATCTGCTATAAGCAGATAATTCTGCTTATAGCAGCGTCAGACCAGCGGAAACTGTGTTAAGAACAGACTCAGCATAGTCAGTAGAGGCTCCAGATTATGAACAGAAATGGAGAAGGAAGTTTTTACAAGTATTACAAGAATTGATTTCCGGGTTGCAGCGGTAGCTAGCAGCCTAGTAAGAGACGATTACATTAAAGGGTAAACTATAGCCCATAGTAACTGGAATCCAGGTTTCAGCAGTAGCTTGTAACATATCGGGGTTGCGGCGGTATCTAGCAACCTAGTAAGAGATGATCACGCCCCATAGTAAAAATGATTATAATAAAGAACGACCTCTCGTCTATAATAAATCTTATAGGCCACTTAACTATAGTATAGGCTAGTACAGTTATATTTGAGGTCAATATATTAAAATTTTCCATTAAAAGACGATCATTGGAATAAAAACACATTACATACATTATAATAAAGAACGAATATAAATCTATTATAATCATTACATAAATGATCAATCATAAATAGTGTCATTTATCAAACAGTTCGTGGTAACGAGTTTCATAGTAAAGAACAAACTCAAGCCCAAAGAAACTGAACCCTGTGGCTCATTCATATAATCTTCATTATTTTAGCTAGGATGTAACTAAAATGAGTCTTTTTTTATTTCAAATTAAAATTATATTGCGTCTTACTCAACATATTAAAAGTTCTCTCTGATGGGGAATCCGGGTTGCAGCGGTAGCTAGCAACCTAGTAAGAGACGATCACGTCCAATGTTAAGAAATATAAAAACCCATAGTTCCTAACAAAGGAGTCAGATCGAAACAAAAAGTACACCATTAGAACCGTCTTGTCCGAAACCTCTTTATAGTAAACTTTCTGTCCCTTGGCTAGAACAGCAAGAGAAATATATTGGCTTGAAAATCAAGAAAAGTGGAAGCTACTACAACATTCTGCCTAAACAGGATATTTGTTTCTTTTTTTCTTTCTTTTCCACAGATAGCTTGGCACTGGAACATCGTAGAGAGTTGTTCAATGGCTCATTTTAAAGGAAATTAATTGGGTTAAAAATCTGTATTAACTAAAATAAATTATTTCTAAGAGAGAATAAATTTTTCCACCAAAAACTGCATTTTTGATGTCTTTTCACACTGCAGTCTTTCAAACATAATCGTATACCAGCGGTATGAATTGAACCCACGCCTCCGAAGAGACTGGTGGTTAACACCAGTGCCTTGGACCACTCGGCCCGGCTGCCTCTCATAAATAAATATATATGTGAATTTGGGTTGCAGCAGTAGCTAGAAACCTAGTAAGAGACGATCAGTCCAATGCTAAGAAATATAAAAACCCAAAACTCCTAAAAATAGAGTCAGATCATCCGGGTTGCAGCGGTAGCTAGCAACCTAGTAAGAGACGATCACGTCCAATGTTAAGAAATATAAAAACCCATAGTTCATAACAAAGGAGTCAGATCAAAACAAAAAGTACACCATTAGAACTAAAATAAATTATTTCTAAAAGAGAATAAATTTTTCCACCAAAAACTGCATTTTTGATGTCTTTTCACACTGCAGTCTTTCAAACATAATCGTATACCAGCGGTATGATTTGAACCCACGCCTCCGAATAGACTGGTGGTTAACACCAGTGCCTTGGACCACTCGGCCCGGCTGCCTCTCATAAATAAATATATATGTGAATTTGGGTTGCAGCAGTAGCTAGCAACCTAGTAAGAGACGATCAGTCCAATGCTAAGAAATATAAAAACCCAAAACTCCTAAAAATAGAGTCAGATCATCCGGGTTGCAGCGGTAGCAAGCAACCTAGTAAGAGACGATAACGTCCAATGTTAAGAAATATAAAAACCCATAGTTCATAACAAAGGAGTCAGATCAAAACAAAAAGTACACCATTAGAACCGCCTTGTCCGAAACCCCTGTATAGGAAACTTTCTGTCCCTTGGATTGAACAGCAAGGGAAATATATTGGCTTGAAAATCAAGAAAATTGACTTTAACCACGTTATTCTCCACAAACGGGATATTTTTTTCTTTTTTTCTTTTTTTGTATCCAGAGATAGCTTGGCACTGGAACATCGTAGAGGGTTGTTCAATAGCTCATTTTAAAGGAAATTAATTGGGTTAAAAATATATAGTAACTAAAATAAATTATTTCTAAAAGACAATAAATTGTTCCACCAAAAACTAAATTTTTGATATCTTTTACATTAAAGAATGAACTTTTGTCCATAGTAACTGAAGTATTATAAGTTATAATAAAGAACAACCTGTTGCTTATACTAAATTTTATAGGCCACTTAACGATAGTATAAGCTACTACAGTCCGGGTTGCAGCGGTAGCTAGCAACCTAGTAAGAGACGATCACCTCCAATGTCAAGAAATATAAAACCCCCCAACTCCTAAAAAAAGAGTCAGATCAAAACAAAAAGTACACCATTAGAACCGCCTTGTCCGAATCCTCTATAAAGGAAACTTACCGCCCTTTGGCTTGAATAACAAAGAAAATATATTGGCTTGAAAATCAAGAAAATTGACTTTTACCACGTTATTCTCCACAAACGAGATATTTTTTTCTTTCCGCTTTTTTTTTCTGCTCAGCTAGCTGGGCACTGGAAAATCATAGAGAGCTGTAAAATAGCTCATTTTAAAGGAAATTGCAACATCTAGTCACTTTTGTATTTAAAAATAAAATACTTTTTAAAGTAGAATCAATTTTGTCAAAAAAATTGCATTTTTGATGTATTTTCATACTGCAGTCTTTTCAAAGATATTTGAATTTTGAAGCAATAAAACAGTCCATGTAATGAACTCTATAGTAATAATAGCTACTTGTCTCAATAGTAACCGAAACTCCTGGAACCAAAATTTTCTTTTTTGGCTTAATCGCTAAAATTATTATGTAAACTGCAAAAATATTTATGATACCTAATCAGTAATAGTAATTTTTTAATTTAAACAACAAAAATACATGAAAATTCTAAAATTAGTTTTGCTTTTTGTCTCCTGGAAGAAATTTTTTTTTCATCTCAGTTCAAATTTATTATTGTATCCTGGAACCAAGCTTTTTTTGGTTTGTAACCCGTAAAGTACATATCTCCATATTATTGTCTCATAATTGCAATTATTTTAGTTTTCAGTCCAGAATCACTAAACTTATTATGTAAACTGCAAAAATATTTATGATGTCTAACCAATAATACTAATTTTGTAATTCAAACAAGATAAATACATGAAAATTTTAAAATTAGTTTTGTTTTATGCTAGGTTTTAGATACTCGACACGGGATTTTGTGTGCTTAATAATTTTAAACCTTGAAAAAATATGATCTCACGCGAGTGGAAAAAAAGAAAGAATAACCAAAAACAATATCAAAATAGAACAATCCAAATTTCTACTAATAGAAAACTTTACTACACAAAAAATAAAGCTAACATCCTGAAATATCAGAAAAGTTTATTTAAAAGAGATAAAAATGCCACCAAACGCAATAAAGCTCGAGCACGCGTAAGGATTGCTACTAAGATGTCTTGTGATCCAGGATTTAAGAAAATGAAATATGACAGAGCAAAACAGAGGTATCTTACGGATCAGGGGTATCGAGAAGGGAAAATTGAGACAGCGAAACAAAAGAGCAAGGAAAGGTATGATAACGATATAGATTACCGAAACAAACATAAGAAAAAAGTTGCTACCAGAATAATGGGTAGATACTGGGGTGACAAAAGCAATAATGAAAAAATTAAATTCTCTGAGAGGTTGTACCGAAGAACGCATAAGGACAAAGGGAAAAATTACATTCAGAAATACAAGAAAATGGCAAAAATGCAGGCTGATCTTTGTAAATTGAGAAACATTTTACGCATGTTTTATCGGGATCACGAAAAGTATTCGAAATTACAGATTAAAATTCTCTTTGAAAGAGCGGATGCTGTTGAAAAGTCGGCTAGAAATGCTTTGGCAAAGCTTCATAGCAATATCCAAAAGAAATGTTGTCAGTTTAACGAAAAGCTTCCAAGGTATGGATTGGCAACTGCGGAACAGTTTATAGATGCAATGGAAAATGTTCGACAACACAGTGAATATACGGAGGCGTACTTCTTAGAAAATTCGTATATTAATTTTGGAAGGAGCAATTGCAGTTTATGTAGCAGCAATAAAAATATATATACAAGCATACCTATCAACAGCGAAGGAAAAGCAATGTTTTTCAATTATGGCGAAAACGAGCCTGTTAGGGTTATTAGTAAATGTGTTTGTAAGACTAATGATTCAGAACAAATTCCTGGAACACCGACTCAAGAAAAAAGCATTTCTAACTGTGTTTTAAACAGTTCGTTTAGTTCTACTGAATATTTGGCAAAAAATTCTCTGTGTAGTAGAACAAACTGTCCTGAAAAGTACGAGACAACTATTGAAAAATGCTCTAAAACTAGATCTGACAAGGAAATTATGATGGCTGAAGTCACCTATAACAATCTGAGTAAACATTCAAAACCAAAAATTGGGCAGCAGGTTACTTGGCAATGTCACCCTGATATCCGCAAGCTCTATCCGACGGATATTGAATTATGTCAAATTCTTTTTGATATCCTTGAAAACAATATAGCATTAAAATTTTCAACTGACAAAGTGGTTAATTTCTACCTTGGCGGCTTGGATTATTGTGAAATCAATTACAGGGACACAAGAAAGCATGGGCATTCGTTATACTGTAGCCCAAATGAGGGATGTCAGAGCTATTTGCGTTCTCTAAGGGCACTAGCTCCACATTTTCCTGTCTTGAACTGTTTCATTAATAGCGTATATAAGTCAGTATCAAAATGTAAGATTATACAACATATTAATCTACTAAAAGTCGAGGGCTCGTACAAGGAACTAAGTCATTACATAGAAGAAGTGTCAAGTAGACTCTGTCGTAATAATAGTCAAGACTTCATTTACGGTGATAGCAATATTAGAGTTTCTGTGGATGAAAATACAATAATAAAATTATTTGGTGAGAGCCTTGATAAGGTAGCTAACATTAGGGATGTATACCCCA
>NC_142802.1:49878942-49897795 GCF_049724085.1 Artemia sp. Qi Xiang Cuo
TTGAAACATCAAGAGAATGTAATAGTGACATGGTAAACCACAACAAAACACTACTGGAACATTCCAACTCTTGCATTTCAACGAAAAAAAATCCAAATGAACTTCGAAACATCAAGAGAATGTAAAAGTGACATGGTAAACCACAACAAAACACTACTGAAATAATCCAAATCTTGCATTTCAACGAAAGAAATCCAAAATGAACCTTGAAAAATCAAGAGAATGTAACTTTGACAAGGTAAACCACGACAAAACACTAATGAAATTTTACAACTCTTGCATTTCAATGAAAGAAATCCAAAATGAAGTTTTAAAAATCAAGAGAATGAAACTGTAACTAGGTAAAGCACGACAAAAAACTACTGAAATAATCCAACTCTTGCATTTCAACGAAAAAATCCAAAATGAACTTTGAAACATCAAGAGAATGTAACAGTGATATGGTAAACCACGAGAAAACACTACTGAAATAATCCAACTCTTGCATTTCAACGAAAGAAATCCAAAATGAACTTAGAAAAATCAAGATACTGTAAGTGTCACAAGGTAAACCACAACAAAACACTACTGAAATAATCCAACTCTTGCATTTCACGAAAGAAATCCAAAATGAACTTTGAAAAATCAAGAGAATGTAAATGTGACAAAGTAAACCACAACAAAACACTACTGAAATAATCCAACTCTTGCATTTCAACGAAAGAAATCTAAAAGGAACTTTGAAAAATCAAGAGAATGTAACTGTGACAAGGTAAACCATAACAAAACACTACTGAAATGATCCAATTCTTGCATTTCAAATAAAAAAATTTAAAATGAATTTCTAAAAATCGAGTGATTGTAACAACGACAAGGCAAGGTATTACAAAACACTACTGAAATATTACAGATCTTGCATTTCAACTAAGTAAATAAAAAAAAATCTTTGAAAAGTTAATATAAAGTAAGTTTGACAAGGTAAACCATAACAAGACACTATTGAAATAATCCAACTCTTGAATTTAAACGAAAGAAATCCAAAATGAACTTTGAAACATCAAGAGAATGTAACTGTGACAAGGTAAACCACAACAAAACACTACTGAAATATTTAAACTATTGAATTTCATTAAAAAAAAATCCAAATGAACTTTGAAACATCAAGAGAATGTAATAGTGACATGGTAAACCACAACAAAACACTACTGGAACATTCCAACTCTTGCATTTCAACGAAAAAAAATCCAAATGAACTTCGAAACATCAAGAGAATGTAAAAGTGACATGGTAAACCACAACAAAACACTACTGAAATAATCCAACTCTTGCATTTCAACGAAAGAAATCCAAAATGAACTTTGAAAAATCAAGAGAATGCAACTGTGACAAGGTAAACCATACCAAAACACTATTGAAATAATCCAACTCTTGCATTTGTAACTAAAGAAATCCAAAATGAACTTTGAAACATCAAGAGAATGTAACTGTGACAAGGTAAACCACAACAAAACACTACTGAAATATTTCAACTCTTGCATTTCAACGAAAAAAATCCAAATGAACTTTGAAACATCAAGAGAATGTAAAAGTGACATGGTAATCCACGACAAAACACTACTGAAATAATCCAACTCTTACATTTCCACGAAAGAAATCAAAAATGAACTTTGAAAAATCAAGAGAATGTAATTGTGACAAGGTAAACCATAACAAAACACTACTGAAATGATCCAACTCTTGCATTTCAATGAAAGAAATTCAAAAGAAACTTTGTAAAATCAAGAGACTTTAACTGTGACAAGGTTAAACACGACAAAACACTACTGAAATAATCCAATTTTTGCATTTCAACGAATTAAATTCAAAATGATCTTTGAAAGATCAAGAGAATGTAACTGTGACATGGTAAACCACGATAAAATACTACTGAAATATTTAAACTCTTGCATTTCAACGAAAAAAAAAATCCAAATGAACTTTGAAACATCAAGAGAATGTAACAGTGACATGGTAAACCACGAGAAAACACTACAGAAACAATCCAACTCTTGCATTTCAAGGAAAGAAATCCAAAATGAACTTTGAAAAATCAACAGAATGTAACTGTGACAAGGTAGACCATAACAAAACACTATTGAAATATTTAAACTCTTGCATTTCAACGAAATAAATCCAAAATGAACTTTGAAAAATCAAGAGAATGTAACTTTGACAAGGTAAACCATAACAAAACACTACTGAAATAATCCAACTCTTGCATTTGTAACGAAAGAAATCCAAAATGAACTTTGATAAATAAAGAGAATTTAACTGTGAGTTACAATGCAAGTAATGTAACGAAAAAAAATCCAAATGAACTTTGAAACATCAAGAGAATGTAACTGTGACATGGTAAACCATGAGAAAACATTACTGAAATAATCCAACTCTTGCATTTCAACAAAAGAAATCCAAAATGAACTTTGAAAAATCAAGAGAATGTAACTGCGAGAAGGTAAACCACAACAAACACTACTGAAATATTCCAAATCTTACATTTCAACAAAAGAAATCCAAAATGAACTTTGAAAATCAAGAGAATGTAACTGTGACAGGGTAAATCACAACAAAAAACTACTGAAATATTCCAATTCTAGCATTTCAACAAAAGAAATCCAAAATGAACTTTGAAACATCAAGAGAATGTAACTGTGACAAGGTAAACCACAACAAAACACTACAGAAATATTTAAACTCTTGCATTTCAACGAAAAAAAAATCCAAATGAACTTTGAAACATCAAGAGAATGTAACAGTGACATGGTAAACCACGAGAAAACACTACAGAAATAATCCAACTTTTGCATTTCAACGAAAGAAATCCAAAATGAACTTTCAAAAATCAACAGAATGTAACTGTGACAAGGTAGACCATAACAAAACACTACTGAAATAATCAAACTCTTGCATTTCAACGAAATAAATCCAAAATGAACTTTGAAAAATCAAGAGAATGTAACTTTGACAAGGTAAACCATAACAAAACACTACTGAAATAATCCAACTCTTGCATTTGTAACGAAAGAAATCCAAAATGAACTTTGAAAAATAAAGAGAATGTAGCTGTGACAGTTACAATCCAAGTAATGTAACGAAAAAAAATCCAAATGAACTTTGAAACATCAAGAGAATGTAACTGTGACATGGTAAACCACGAGAAAACATTACTGAAATAATCCAACTCTTGCATTTCAACAAAACAAATCCAAAATGAACTTTGAAAAATCAAGAGAGTGTAACTGTGAGAAGGTAAACCACAACAAAACACTACTGAAATATTCCAACTCTTGCATTTCAACGAAAGAAATTCAAAATGAACTTTTAAAAATTAAGAGAATGTATCAGTGACAAGGTAAACCACAACAAACACTACTGAAATATTCCAACTCTTACATTTAAACGAAAGAAATCCAAAATGAACTTTGAAAATCAAGAGAATGTAACTGTGATAAGGTAAACCACAGCAAAACACTACTGAAATATTCCAACTCTTGCATTTCAACGAAAGAAATCCAAAATGAACTTTGAAACATCAAGAGAATGTAACTGTGAAAAGGTAAACCACAACAAAACACTACTGAAATATTCCAACTCTTACATTTCAACATAAAAAAAGATCTAAATGAACTTTGAAACATCAAGAGAATGTAACGGTGACATGGTAAACCACGATAAAACACTACTGAAAAAATCCAACTCTTGCATTTCAACGAAAAAAAAAATCGAGATAAACTTTGAAACATCAAGAGAATGTAACAGTGACATGGTAAACCACAAGAAAACAGTACTGAAATAATCCAACTCTTGCATTTCAACGAAAAAAATCCAAAATGAACTTTGAAACATCAAGAGAATGTAACTGTGACAAGGTA
The DNA here is from genome assembly GCF_049724085.1 of Artemia sp. Qi Xiang Cuo. Classification (NCBI taxonomy): domain Eukaryota; kingdom Metazoa; phylum Arthropoda; class Branchiopoda; order Anostraca; family Artemiidae; genus Artemia; species Artemia sp. Qi Xiang Cuo. Next base: position 49,882,833 of record NC_142802.1, read on the forward strand.
AACCACAACAAAACATTACTGAAATAATCCAACTCCTGCATTTCAACGAAAAAAATCCAATATGAACTTTGAGAAATCAAGAGAATGTAACAGTGAAATGGTAAACCACGACAAAACACTAGTGAAATAATCTAACTCCTGCATTTCAACGACAAAAAATCAAAAATGAACTTTGAGATATCAAGAGAATGTAACAGTGACTAGGTAAACCACAACAAACACTACTGAAATATTCCAACTCTTACATTTCAAGGAATGAAAAATCTAAAATGAACTTTGAAACATCATGAGAATGTAACAGTGACTAGGTAAACCACAACAAACAATACTGAAATATTCCAACTCATACATTTCAACGAAAGAAATCCAAAATGAACTTTGAAACATCAAGAGAATGTAACAGTGACAAGGTAAACCATGAGAAAACCCAATGAAATAATCCAACTCTTACATTTTAACGAAAAAGATCCAAAATGAACTTTGAAACATCAAGAGAATGCAAGAGTGACATGGTAAACCATGACAAAACACTACTGAAATAATCCAACTCATGCATTTCAACGAAAAAGATCCAAAATGAACTTTGAAACATAAAGAGAATGTAATAGTGACATGGTAAACCAAGAGAAAACACTACTGAAATATTCCAACTCTTGCTTTTCAACGAAAAAGATCGAAAATGAACTTTGAAACATCAAGAGAATGTACTAGTGGCAAGGTAAACCACGACAAAACACTACTGAAATATTCCAACTCTTACATTTCAACAAAAAAAACCAAAATGAACTTTCAAACATCAAGAGAATGTAACAGTGAAATGGTAAACCACTAGAAAACACTACTGAAATATTCCAACTCTTGCATTTCAACGAAAAAGATCTAAAATGAACTTTGAAAAATCAAGAGAATGTAACTGTGACAAGGTAAACCACAACAAAACACTACTGAAATATTCCAACTCTTACATTTCAACCAAAAAACCCAAAATGAACTTTGAAACATCAAGAGAATGTAACAGTGAAATGCTAAACAACAACAAAACACTACTGAAATAATCCAACTCTTGCATTTCAACGAAAATTATCCAAAATGGACTTTGAAACATCAAGAGAATGTAACATTGACGGGGCCTGGGGGGCTTTTGGGGGCCTTTGGGGGCTCGGAGGGCATTTAGGGGGCTGGGGGCCTTTTGGGGACTCTGGGGCCCGGGGTGCCTTTGGGGCCCCGGTGGACATTTAGGGTAACGGGGGCCCTTTGAACACTCGGGGGGCCCGGGGGGATGCGGCCTGGGGGGATGGGGCCCTTTGGGGGCCCGGGGGATGGGGCCCTTTGAAATTGGGGTAGGGGACCTTACAACATTGTTCAAATGGAATTTGTGCATTATAAAGACCAAAGAGTTTCACCCCAAATCTAAAATGTCTCAAAAATGTCTCAAACTGTTTTGCCCAAATCATCTTCTAAAATGTCTAAAACGGTTTCGCCCAAATAATCCCCTAAAAGTAATTTCTGCGTGTACCTTGAAAAAGGGGGCATTGACTCCATTAGACTCGATCAATAATCCTTGAATAAATTATGGCCTGTCAGCATTAGACTCAATTATAAATGGCAGCAGTGGTGTCGACTGGCAACTCAGATAGCTCCCTACTAATTTAATTACAAACAGTGGTTTCTCACTGCATTTACAATATTTAAACTTTAGTTTTTTGGGGTTTAGGGGGGAAAAGGTACCTAGGTCCGGTTAGGTTATGTATTTAGTATATGCTAGCGCTTTACCCCCCATCCTCTTAATGTAAAAATGTATAGCCAAAATTTCTTTCTAAATTATTTTATTTTCATCCTATTTTGTTTTATTTCATTAGCATTAACCAAACTTCACTTCTTGCGGGGCTTCCATCAAATAAAATGGTACAGGATTAATATGTATTAAAGCTGAGAAAGTAACTTAACATAAATATGTGGTTTTGTATGGAAGAAAAATATTTAATACCATATCACCGATTGTGGGCAATTCAGTTCAAGTTTTTATCCAGAATAAATAGATAAGTAGTATGCGCCTTCTGGATTTGCTTGAAGCTATAGCAATTTCTACATTATTCTATAGAAGCTCTACACCTTTTCAAAGAGATTCAGAGCTCCCTCACATGGCATATGGAATTCTATGGAAGCTATAGCAAGGACTGGTTTGGTGGGTATAGTCTGGTTTGGTGGATATAGTCTGGTTTAGTTTTTCAAAGAGAGTGAGTATTTGACATTTTTGCAAAAAGGGATTCGCAAATTGGACACTATGAACGATATTACTTAATGTTTTGAATAATAGGAGTGTGAATGATTCTAATTAGTGATTGGATTTTTTGATGGGGGATAAAAGAAAGTATTAAACTGATTAGCAGTTAAGGTAACCCCGAAGGAGTTGTTAACTCAGATAATTTGTTATAAATTTGAAACATCATCAGTCTATGAAAATGGCTAACGACGGTGGAATGACATTGTGACTTGAACTAGCTTTACCTTTCCAATGGGGTCTGTATAATACACAAGTGATGTTTGATAAGTATTGTCAATTTTAAAATAGGATCTACATGTTCCGTCGTTCCCTCAGGTACGAGGGCAGGGGAGGGGAGGGGTCAATTTTGGAGGAAAAAACAACTAACAGAGTCTAACACCAACACAGACCCTGCCTCAAGGGGACGGTCAAGTTATCCTTTTGCCACCAATGTCTGCGGTCAGGGGAGGGAGAGGGGAGTCAATTTCAGAGGGAAAACCCAACATGAACACAATCGATAATCACCCCGAGCTGACTTATGTGCAAAGCTCGAAGGCTCTTCTTTCCACCATTCTGAGGGCCAGGAGAGGGGGGGGGTCAAGTTGTGAAGGAAAACCAATAATGATCAGAATCAAAAATAAATGGGGTCGTAGTTTTTTGGGGGGGGCTGGGGATGATGACAGAGTGGATGTCTCAGACTAGTGATAGTGCTGTACTATGGTACGAATTGCATGAGAAAAACCCGGATGAATTAGTTGAAAATAAAGTTTTAACAAGAAATGTCTGAAAAGTATTTTTTTTTTGGGGGTGGGGGCGATGAAAGATTGGATGTCTAAGACTAGTGATAGTGCTGTACTATGGAACGAAATGCTTGAGAAAAACCCAAATGAATTAGTTGAAAATAAAGTATTAACAAGAAATGTCTGAAAAATATTTTTTTTGGGGGGATGGAGCGATTACAGATTGTTTTAGTTAAATGGAGTCGAGTTGCACGAGGGTTCAGTAGCACGAGGGTTCAGTAGCACGAGGGTTCAGTTGAATGGGGTTTTTGCTTGAGAAAAACCCAAATGAATTAGTTGAAAATAAAGTTTTAACAAGAAATGTCTGAAAAGTATTCTTTTGGGGGGATGGAGCGATGACATATTGTTTTAGTTAAATGGAGTCGAGTTGCACGAGGGTTCAGTAGCACGAGGGTTTAGTAGCACAAGGGTTCAGTTGTATGGGGTTTCAGTTATACAGGGGTTCTGTTACATGGGGGGTTCAGTTGCACGGGGGTTTAGTTAAATGAGGCTTGAGTTGCGCGGGAGTTGAGTTGCACGAGGGTTCAGTTGCATGGGGGTTCAGTTACATGCGGATTCAGTTACATGGGGATTAGTTAAATGCAGTTGAGTTGCATAGTCTCGTTGGAAAAAATTGGAGGTCATACTTAAACAATTCTATTAAGAGCTATTGCTATGGAAATGACTCATTTTTGAATTGAAACTATGCTTTTCTGACTGAAGATACACATTTGAATCAGAAAATGTGAAAATGTACACAATTGAAACAGAGAAGTATGTTTTGATGATATTTTATATAATTTCGTCTGAAAAATAGGAGTTCACGCTTAAAAAGTTCTATTAAGAGCTATTTTTATGGAAATGGTTCATTTTTGAGCCAAAACTATGCTTTTCTGACTGAAAATATACATTAAAATCAGAAAATTGTGTATTGATAGTATTTTCTATAGTCTCGCTGGAACAAATTGGAGTTCATACTTAAACAGTTCTATTAAGAGATATTGCTATAGAAATAGTTAATTTTTGAATCGAAACTACGCTTTTCTGACTGAAGATACACATTTGAATCAGAAAGAGTGAAAATGTACACAATTGAAACAGAGAAGTGTGTTTTGACAGAATTTTCTATAATCTCGTCTGAAAAATAGGAGTTCACGCTTAAAAAGTTCTATTAAGAGCTATTTTTTACGGAAATGGTTCATTTTTGAACAAAAACTACGCTTTTCTGACTGAAGATATACATTATAATCAGAGAAATGTGTTTTGATAGTATTTTCTATAGTCTCATTGGAAAAAATTGGAGTTCATACTTAAACAGTTCTATTGAGAGCTATTGCTACGGAAATGATTCATTTTTTGAACCAAAACTACGCTTTTCTGACTGAGGATATACATTATAATCAGAGAAACGTGTGGGACCATCAAGCAGAGTGCTATGAGCTAAACCCCTATTGCGCATTTTCATTTTAAATGTTATTACAGATCCGAGTAAAACCATTATCAGTATACCTCATTATTTCATTCTAACTTAACTTGTAGGAATAGGACTTCATTCGAACAAGTAAATCAGTTTCATTCAATGTATATTAGTTTACAAAAAGACATTTATTTTTCCTCACCCCCCCCAAATGACCAGGTGCTAATGTCTCCATCTCGCTCGCGATTAATTTTCTTCTTAATATACGGTAGAAATTAAGGCTACGCGATCTCCATATTTCTTAATAACCATCATGTGTAATGTAGTGAGAATCGCCCAACCTAGGTTCCCGATCTAAAAAAATGAAAATTAAAAGGCCTAAAATATATGGAATTTGTATATGATGTAATGAAAAAAAATTATTACTGGCAAAACCCCTATGCCTTCCCAAGGCCAGTGTGGGAAGATGGAGGTTAGGTGAGAGGATCTTTCCATGGAGAGGGCTCTGGATTTCCCAGCATTATTTAAAAAGCTTCCTATGCTAATTAAACAAAAGTTTTGGATATTTTTGTCAGTTTGTAGTTGAGTTTACTTTAAAAAAAACTACCACTAATCAGCATCTATAAATAAATGAAACCAAAACCGAAAACAAATTGCAATAAATAATCGAGTCTAACTCAAAACGAGCAGAAATTAACATAAGTTGAGGGCAAAACCCCTGTGCCTTCCCAAGGCCAGTGTGGGGGGTTGAGGGTTAGGAGGGAGGATCTTTCCATGGAGGGGGCTATGGATTTCCCAGCATTATTTAAAAAGCTTCCTATGCTAATTAAACAAATGTTTTGGATACTTTTGTCAGTTTGTAGTTTACACACTAATATCAATATTTGTAACGATTCTATTTGAACTTTATCCAAGTTGATCAAATTGATCTCAAAAGGGTTCATGATAAAAAAAATACTAAACAGCATCTATAAATAAATGAAACCCAAACCGAAAAGAAATTAGAATAAATAATCGAGTCAAACTCAAAACGAGCAGAAATTAACATAAGTTGGATGCAAAACCCCTATGCCTTCCCAAGGCCAGTGTGGAGGGTTGGGGGTTAGGTGAAAAGATCTTTCCACGGAGGGGGCTCTGGATTTCCCAGCATTATTTAAAAAGCTGCTCACCAAGTTTAGCAAAATAAAATCGTCTATTTGCGTTCCACTTCATGCTCCAAATTGTAAGAAGGAACTGAACATACATCATCCCATTTTTAAGGCATTTTATACATTATATCTTGGAAATTAAGTCTCTTCTTGTCAGTATATATTATACCTTGGAAATTAATCCTCTTCTTGTCATTATCCTGCAACTCAAATACTTAATACCCAAAGCAAATGCAAGTCAAAATTCACTTTGAAGTGCTGGTATATCTGATAAAATATTTTAACTCGTATGTCTAATTTAGTAAGGACACTCGATATCCTTAAAATGTCTGATTCAAACTATTAAACCTAAGGAAATTCATATATTTGGAATCAGTATACAAAGCCAAGGTATTTTTTTGGGGGGATGGGGGTGATGATAGAGTGGATGTCGTAGACTAGTCATAGTGCAGTACTCTGGCATGAAGTGCTTTCGAAAACCCGGATGAATTAGTTGAAAATAAAGTTTTAACAAGAAATGCTAGCGTATCTAATGAAATAATTTAGGTAGTATGATAAATTTAATTTATTTTTTTTTAATACAGTAGTTTTTCAGTAAGGACACTCGATATCCTAAAAGTGTTTGATTCAAACTTTTACCTTGAACATCGATATTGTTAGCAGAATTTCAAAAGGATCGTTTATGAGTGCTGGTGTATCTGATGAAATAATTTAGGTCGTATGATCAATTTAATTTTTTTTTAATGTAGTAGTTTTTCAGTAAAGACACTCGATAACCTAAAAGGGTTTGATTCAAACTTTTACCTTGAGCATCGATATTGTTAGCAGAATTTCAAAAGGATCGTTTGTGAGTGCTGGCGTATCTGATGAAATAATTTAGGTCGTATGATCAATTTAATTTTTTTTTAATGCAGTAGTTTTTCAGTAAGGACACTCGATAACCTAAAAGTGTTTGATTCAAACTTTTACCTTGAGAATCGATGTTGTTAGAAGAATTTCAAAAGGGTCGTTTATGAGTGCTGGCGTATCTGATGAAATAATTTAGGTCATATGATATCAGTGGTAGTTTTTTTTTAAGTAAACTCGATGTTTCTCTATGAATCAATCCCAACGTCCCCCTGCACTGAGTGTTGAAAATAATTTCACGAAATTATTTTAGTTTTTTTTTTCTTGCCCCAAACTATTTTTTTTTATCATGAACCCTTTTGAAATCAATTTGATCAACTACTTGGTGCCCATTAAAGACGAATTTTTGAGTTAAATAAGTAGTTTTTGTATCTTTTAAAAGAGCTTTAAGGGGTTTGAGAGATTTTTTTTGTTCGGCATAGATGAAAGGTCCAATACCTCACTTAAACTAAGAGGTTACATTTTGATATTGTTTGACAATTTACTAAATTTTAAGGTTTTCTTTAGTTTCAAAATGTTTTTGTCAGTCACCATCTTTCATCATTCACAAACAATACTGAAGAAAACCAATTTCCACTGTTTATCGACATTAAATTGTTAAGAAGGCTATTATTTACATTTTTAATTTTCTTTTTTTTCATTTCACATTGATGAAGAATATATACACAACTTCGACTAGTAATTTTTTTTGGCTGACAAATATTTAAGGTCCCACGACCCAGATAAAAAATTAGATCTCTGTATTTCGTCTTATGAGAATTTTCTAAATTTTAGGGTTTTCTTTATTTTGAAAATATTTATTCCGCTCAACATCTTTAATCATTCACAAACAGTACTGAAGAAAACCGATTTCCCCTGTTTATCGACATTACATTGTTAAGCAGGCTATTATTTCTTTGAAATACGCATTTAAATTTTTAATTTTCATGTTTTTGATTTTATTTTGATGAAGAATTTAAACACATCTTCAACTAGTTATTTTTTTTGCTCGGCATAGATGAAAAGGTCCAATACCTCAGTTAAACTAAGAGGTTACATTTTGACATCGTTTGACAATTTACTAAATTTTAAGGTTTTCTTATACAAGAGTCGGAACACACAAACACACACAGACACACACACAAACATACACACATGTTACCAAATTCCACATTATTGCACAGAAATACCAAAATCATAGGTTAGGTTAGCCTATCTACGCGCGCGTACATAGGCTAACCTAACCTATGATTTTGGTATTTCTGTGCAATAATGTGGAATTTGGTAATTCCACATAATTTGGAGAAAGTTCAAATAGAATAGTTACAAATATTGATATTAGTGTGTAAACTACAAACTGAAAAAACTATCCAAAACTTTTGTTTAATTAGCATAGTTAGCTTTTTAAATAATGCTGGAAAATCCATAGGCTCTTCCATGGAAAGATCCTCTCTCCTAACCCTCCAACCCCCCAAACTAGCCGTGGGAAGCCCTAGGGGTTTTGCCCCCAACTAATGTTAATTTCTGCTAGTTTTGAATTTGACTCGATTATTTATTGTAATTTCTTTTCAGTTCGTGTTTCATTTATTTATAGATGCTGATTACTATTTTTTTTTATCATGAATCCTTTTGAGATCAATTTGATCAACTTGGAGAAAGTTCAAATAGAATCGTTACAAATATTGATATTAGTGTGTAAACTACAAACTGACAAAAGTATCCAAAACTTTTGTTTAATTAACATAGGAAGCTTTTTAAATAATGCTGGGAAATCCATAGCCCCCTCCATGGAAAGATCCTCCCACCTAACCCCCAACCCCCCACACTGGTCTTGGGAAGGCATAGGGGTTTTGCCCCCAACTCATTTAAATTTCTGCTCGTTTTGATTGTGACGGCATAATCTATTCTAATTTCTTTTCAGTTCGTGTTTAATTTATATATAGATTTTGATTAGTATTTTTTTTATCATAAATCCCTTTTAGATCAATTTTATGAGCTTGGAAAAAGTTCAAATGAAATCGTTACAAATCTTGATATTAGTGTCTAAACTACAAACTGACAAAAATATCCTAAACTTTTGTTTAATTAGCATAGGAAGCTTATTAAATAATGTTGGGAAATCCAGAGCCCCCTCCAAGGAAAGATCCTCCCACCTAACCCCCAACCCCCCACACTGGTCTTGGGAAGGCTTAGGGGGTTTTGCACCAAACTGTATATAATTTTAGCGGGAAGTCTTATTGTATATATTATGTATTCTAATTCGTTGTAGTCTATGGCTTACTTGATTTATAGATGAATTTTAGAGGTAGTTTTTTTTTTAAGCTATATACAAACAAAACTTATCAAAAAATACTACACTATTTTTTAATCATTATAGGAAGCTTTTTAAATAATGCTGGGAAATCCAGAGCCTCCTCCGTGGAAAGATCCTCCTACCTAACCCCCAACCCCCCACACTGGCCTTGGGAAGGCATAGGGGTTTCGCACCCAACTTATGTTAATTTCTGCTCGTTTTGAGTTTGACTCGATTATTTATTCTAATTTCTTTTCGGTTTGGGTTTCATTTATTTATAGATGCTGATTAGTATTTTTATTATCATGAACCCTTTTGAGATCGATTTGATCAACTTGGAGAAAGTTCAAATAGAATCGTTGCAAATATTTATATTAGTGTTTAAACTACAAACTGACAAAAATATTCTAAACTTTTGTTTAATTAGTATAGGAAGCTTTTTAAATAATGCTGGGAAATCCATAGACCCCTCCATGGAAAGATCCTCCCACCTAACCCCCACCCCCCCACTCTGGTCTTGGGAAGGCAAAGGGGTTTGGCCTCCAACTTATGTTAATTTCTGCTCGTTTTGAGTTTGACTCGATTATTTATTGTAATTTCTTTTCGGTTTGGGTTTCATTTATTTATAGATGCTGATTAGTATTTTTTTTATCATGAACCCTTTTGAGATCAATTTGATCAACTTTAAGAAAGTTCAAATAGAATCGTTACAAATATTGATATTAGTGTGTAAACTACAAACTGACAAAAAAAATCCAAAACTTTTGTTTAATTAGCATAGGAAGCTTTTTAAATAATGCTGGGAAATCCAGAGCCCTCTCCATGGAAAGATCCTCTCACTTAACCTCCATCTTCCCTTACTGGCCATGGTAAGGCATAGGGGTTTTGCCAGTAATAATTTTTTGTTCATTTTTGTTCATTACATCATATACAAATTCCATATATTTTTAGCTTTTTAATTTTCATTTTTTTATATAGGGAACCTAGATTGGACGATTATCACTACATTACACATTATGGTTATTACGAAATATGGAGATCGCGTAGCCTTAATTTCTACCGTATATTAAGAAGAAAACTGAGCGCGAGCGAGATGGAGACATTAGCACCTGGTCATGGGGGGGGGGAGAATGAGGAAAAATAATAGTCTTTTTGTACACTATTATACATTGAATAAAACTGATTTACTTGTTCGAATGAAGTCCTATTCCTACAAGTTAAGTTAGAATGAAATAATGAGGTATACTGATAATGGTTTTACTCGGATCTGTAATAACATTTAAAATGAAAATGCGCAATAGGGGTTTAGCTCATAGCACTCTGCTTGATGGTCCCACACGTTTCTCTGATTATAATGTATATCCTCAGTCAGAAAAGCGTAGTTTTGGTTCAAAAAATGAATCATTTCCGTAGCAATAGCTCTCAATAGAACTGTTTAAGTATGAACTCCAATTTTTTCCAATGAGACTATAGAAAATACTATCAAAACACATTTCTCTGATTATAATGTATATCTTCAGTCAGAAAAGCGTAGTTTTTGTTCAAAAATGAACCATTTCCATAAAAACTAGCATATTAATAGAACTTTTTAAGTGTGAACTCCTATTTTTCAGACGTAATCATAGAAAATACAGTCAAAACGCACTTCTCTGTTTCAATTGTGTACATTTTCACTTTTTCTGATTCAAATGTGTATCTTCAGTCAGAAAAGCGTAGTTTCGATTAAAAAATTGACCATTTCCATAGCAATAGCTATTAATAGAACTGTTTAAGTATGAACTCCAATTTTTTCCAGCGAGACTATAGAAAATACTATCAATACACGATTCGCTGATTATAATGTATATTTTCAGTCAGAAAAGCGTAGTTTTGGTTCATAAATGAACCATTTCCATAAAAATAGCTCTTAATAGAACTTTTTAAGCGTCAACTCCTATTTTTCAGACGAAATTATAGAAAATATCGTCAAAACATACTTCTCTGTTTCAATTGTGTACATTTTCACATTTTCTGATTCAAATGTGTATCTTCAGTCAGAAAAGCATAGTTTCAATTCAAAAATGAGTCATTTCCATAGCAATAGCTCTTAATAGAATTGTTTAAGTATGACCTCCAATTTTTTTCCAACGAGACTATGCAACTCAACTGCATTTAACTAATTCCCCATGTAACTGAATCCACATGTAACTGAACCCCCATGCAACTGAACCCTCGTGCAACTCAACTCCCGCGCAACTCAAGCCTCATTTAACTAAACCCCCGTGCAACTGAACCCCCCATGTAACAGAACCCCTGTATAACTGAAACCCCATACAACTGAACCCTCGTGCTACTGAACCCTCGTACTACTGAACTCTCGTGCAACTCGACTCCATTTAACTAAAACAATCTGTCATCGCTCCACCCCCCCCCCCCCCAAAAAATACTTTTCAGACATTTCTTGTTAAATCTTTATTTTCAACAAATTCATTTGGGTTTTTCTCAAGCAATTTGTACCACAGTACAGCACTATCACTAGTCTGAGACATCCAATCCGTCATCGCCCCCACCCCCAAAAAAAAAACTTTTCAGACATTTCTCGTTAAAACTTTATTTTCAACTAATTCATCCGGGTTTTTCTCAAGCAATTCGTACCACAGTAAAGCACTATCACTAGTCTGAGACATCCACTCTGTCATCGCCCCCACCTTCCCAAAAAAAAAAATACGACCCCGTTTATTTTCGATTCTGAGTATTTTTGGTTTTCCCTCCAAAATTGACCCCCTCCCTCTCCTGCCCCTCAGAAATTGAGGAACGAAGGATCTCTGAGCTTTGCCCATGAGACTGATCCTGTTTATTTTCGATTCTGAGTATTTTTGGTTTTTCCTCTGAAATTGACTCCCCCTCTCCCTCCCCTGCCCTCAGAAATGTGGGAACGAAGAGTCTTTGAGCCTTCCCCTTGAGACAGATCCCGTTTATTTTCAATTTTGAGTATTTTTGGTTTTCCCTCCAAAATTGACCCCCCTTCCCCTGCCCTCAGAAATGGGGGAACGAAGGGAACGTTATATCCTATTTTAATTGACAATACTTATCAAACATCGCTTGTTTATTATACGGACCCCATAGGGAATGTAAAGCTAGTTTGAGTCACAATATATTTCTACCGCCGTTAACCAATGTAATATAATGGTGTTGCTTCATATCTATAACAAAATACCTTAGTTAAAAACAACTTAGGGGTTACCATAGATTTGCATTCACGTTAATCCTTTTTTTCTCCTTCTTGATACAATCCAATCACTAATTAGAATCATTCACACTCCTATTATTCAAAACATTAATTAATATCGGTCATAGTGTCTAATTTGCGAATCCATTTTTGCAAAAATGTCAAATACTCACTCTCTTTGAAAAACTAAACCAGACTATACCCACCAAACCAGACTATACCCACCAAACCCGTCCTTGCTATAGCTTCCATAGAATTCCATATGCCATGTGAGGGAGCTCTGAATCTCTTTTAAAAGGTGTAGAGCTTCTGTAGAATAATGTAGAAATTGCTATAGCTTCAAGCAAATCCAGAAGGCGCATACTACTTAGATAAAAAACAAGTTTTTTTAACTGAAAGTAAGGAGCGACATTAAAACTTAAAACGAACAGAAATTATTCCGTATATGAAAGGGGCTGTCCCCTCATCAACACCTCACTCTTTACGCTGAAGATTTTTATTGTTTTACAAAATAGAGTTGCGAGAAAGAGTCAAACTCTAGCGTAAAGAGCGGAGTGTTAAGGAGGGGACAGTCCCTTTCATAAACGGAATAATTTATGTTCGTTTTAAGTTTAATGTCGCTCTTTAGGCTACTTTCAGTTAAAAAGTAATTGTTTTTTTCATATATTTTCTGAACGTTTTTGAATTAATACAGGTTTTGATTTAGGCTCACTGTACATGAATAATTAAAACGAAATTTGCATAATAATTTTACTTTTTTTGGCTAAATGGCTTTTTCGGTTCGAATATTCTTCCAATTCTATAATAATGACCTCTTAATCACAAAGGCCGTTTAATTAGAATAAATAGCTCTTATGAAAGTAATAAAAAAAAAACTTTAGCGCAAAGAGCGAGGTTTTGACTAGGGGGTGAACCCCCTTCTATACGTAATAGTTCCTGTTCGTTTTAAGTTTTGATATTGCTTCTTACTTCCAGTTGAAAAAACTTGATTTTTATTTAATTTCTGATCGTTTTTTAATTAATACTGGGAAATCCGGTGCCACCTTTATTGCAATATCCCTTCCCCCATGAAATACTTCTGTATACTTCCCAATAACCAATACTATATGTAAACATTGGGCAAAGTTCATGACTTTCAGGCCTTCCCCTAGAGACTATGGGGGATTAAGTCATCTTCAAAGACATAGCTATTATATTTTTCATCCATACTCAACAAAACGGGTATCTCAAAATTTTGATCGGGTGACTTTGGGAAAACAGTGAGCGTGGTAGTTGTCCTCCATTTTTGGTCCATTAAAAAGGGCACTAGAACTTTTAATTGTCGTTCTAATTAGCCCTCCCGTGATATTCTAGGACCAATGGGTAAATACGTTTACCCCTGAAAAAAAAAAACACATTCATGATCTTTCTGGTCTTTTCATGATCTTTTCTGGCAGAAAATACAAAATTCCACATTTATGTGGATAGGAGCTTGAAACCTCTACGGTAGAGTTCTCTGATACGCTGAATCAGATGGTGTGATTTTACTTGAGGCCTTATGACATTTAGGGGGTGTTTTCTCCTTTTTTCGAAAATAAGGTAAATTTTTTCAGGCGCGTAACTTTTGATGGGTAAAATTAAACTTGATGAAACATATATATTTTAAATTCCGCATAAAAATCTGATTCTTTTGATGTATCTATTGGTATCAAAATTCCGTTTTTCTTAGAAATATTAGTTAGGGACACAAAAAAGCTTCATCGGCAACACAAAAAAAAAAGTTAGCAAAATAATGCTTCTATGAACTGAAATCAGAACTATATGAAATTATCTTTCTTTGCTGTTTTACTGTGATATACAGAACACATTATGATATGATGTTCTTAATAATAAATAAATTGTTTAAATAATTGCACGCTTATTAAATAGTTTTAAAAAGTGTCACTACTGCAGCTTCTAGAGCCATTTTGTCACTTCGTATATAACAGAAAATGCTTAGTTGACAATTTAATTAAATGGCGTAAATAATGTTACTCCTCACTTTCAGTTGAAAAAACTTGTTTTTTAATTTAATTTTTGATTGTTTTTAAATATTTTCGGAAAATCCGGCTCCCTCCTCCATGGAAAATTCCTTCCGCTCGTTGGAAATCCCTCCATGTAAAGTTCTTCCCACATAAAATACCCCCTCTGCTCAGCAGGAAAATTTCCCCAGAAAATCCCATTCTTGAATTTTTTATTTAATTGCAGATAAGAGCTTGAAACCTCTACAGTAGGCTACTGTCTCTGATACGGTAATTCTGATGGTGCGATTTTCATTAAGATTCTATTAATTTTAGGGGATGTGTATGTCTTTTTTTCGAAAATAAGGCAAATTTTCTCTCGCTTTAAAATTTTGATGGGTAAAATTGAACTTAATGAAACTTATATATTTTAAAATCAGCAAACAAATACAATTCTTTTGATGTATCTATTAGTAGAGAGGGGGGTGTTACTCGTGACCCCACCACGTGGTTTATGGTTTTCTCAGTGAGAATGAAAAAAGAGAAACTTTCTCACTTGGAAAACCATAAACCACGTGGTCCTGTCACGAGTAGCCCCCATTTGGAACACCTGTGCTGTCGACCTCAATTCACCTATCGTGAATCAATAATTCCCCTTAGAAACAACAAATTAATTCCCCTTCCTTGACAGATCAATCAACCAATGACATCATCTGTCAGACATTAAAAATTTTCGCATAGAAACGATTCTCCAGGAATAGATCCAAGTCATTAATGTCTTTACCTTAGAAACAACTCTTTTGGTCGAACTCCAAAAGATATTAATAACCTAATGCCATGGAAACAATTCTCCAAGAAACATCTTAGTGATGAATTGCTTTAGCGCGGGAATCAGGTTTCATATTAATTTGAAATGCATTAGCGCAGAGATGCCAAAAACAAAGGAACACGCTGAATTACGTTTAGGGATTATTTGGGCGAAACTGTTTTA